>NC_085141.1:389641131-389941131 GCF_024139115.2 Armigeres subalbatus | reverse complement strand
ATTATTTGTCAAGAACATGAAACTAAGCCTTTGCCAATTTGGCAATCTTTTTAAATTATTTCAACGTATGATGATCTATTTGGCTTGAAGACTTTAGCATGCTTAGATGACCGAAGAATTTCAAACAAATCCTGATTTTATCAATCAAATTTCTCAGCAAATGAGTAATATTTAAATTTTTTCAAGTTTTCTTGAAGTTTTGTGGAAAACAATTATGATCTCATGCTTTCTAAAATAGACCTATAAGGCGCAGGATCAAAAATGTGATACAATATTTCAATACCAAATTTTCAAAATGACTTATCTGCCTTTGTAAACAAAGATTCAAACGTCGATTTGGCGATTCTGATAGCACTCCCACGCAAATCAACCCTATCAACACGTAGGCGAAGGCTCCTGCTACGCGTTGATGCTGTTGGTTTGCTTGGGAGTGCTATCATCGCCAAATCGTCGTTTGAATCTTCGTTTACAAAGCAGAATAGTCGTTTGAAAATTTGGTATTGATTTTCATATGCATCTATCCAATTCAGGCATTTCCGATTTGTCTGGTAAAGTGTTTTAGGGATTTCGTAATGCTGCTATTTCTTGAAAATTTTAAATTTTCAGTAAACAATTTAGGCTTCTTTATTTTTGACAAAGTTTTGGTAAATCTCTCAGATTTTAAAGAGAGGTAATTTAAATTTTGATGAGAACGAACTTGGAATGCTGTTGGATGGACCATAATTTATAATGTTCAAGTCGTCAATGGATGTGTTGTATGTAAATAGGTCAATGTTTGTTTGGTCGGCCAACTTGCGAACAATATATACTAGTTGTTTTGAGCATTGAGCGAAAACGATAACTTAATTGTTTTGAGTGAAAAAGTAGAAATAATTTAAAAAAAAGTTAGACCCCCCTAGAACTTTCCATTAGTTACGCCAATGGTTCTATCACTTCGCGTTCTCCCACACTAGCTGGCGTGATCAGCATCAACACGATTGATTGTACACTGGTTAAACAAATTTCTGCTACGCGATCATTCCGCATTCATATTGTGCAAATAGTAAAAAAATATCACAAAATTTTAATCATGGAAACATTGGATACGTTTTATAGAAGAAAACTACTTACGTATTTGTCGACTAAGAATGGGGAGTTAGCGTTAATCGAAAAATTTGTATAACCTAAAGTTTTGAAAACAACTTAACGATTTTGTTCAGCGGCGCAGCCAAATTTTTTTTATGATATAAAGTATGGATTAGTTTAAATTCGTTTCGAAATTCCGCGGAATTCCGTTAAATTTCGTTAGAAGCTAGTTGTTACGAAGGTTTAACGAGAATCATGGTGAAACTGGCGACACTGTTATGAGGAAGAATCAACAAAGGTAGAAGTAATTTACAATCAGTTGGAAAGGATTCGTTATGTGTCTTTGACGTCGATTTCAAACTAGCATGTAAGAAATATAGGTAAAATAATGCATATATTGTATGAATTAATGGAAAATATATTTATAGCATTGAAGCTGTCGTAACTAATACGCTGCTATCAATATGTGGTAAATCGAGCCAGTCACAATTTCCAACATACTTCAATGATGCTAACCCATCGATAATTATTCGTCATGGATAGCATCAAACAGAGACTTGAAGAGCTGGAACAAAAGGAAAGGTTATGGCGAAAACAGTTCCAGGATTATGGAAGGCGCATGAAGTTGGATTTCGAGCAAAAGGCGGCTAAAATTGAGAATGACTACACGGAAGCTGTGAAGAAACTTGAACTAGAATTCAGTGCCAGAAAGAAAGCAGTGCTAAACCTATACAGTGGGAAAGATGATCGTGAAAAATCAGCAGCAGAGTCTGATTCGTGTCATGGAAATGCCCAATCACAGTTTGCCTGCCCCTCTGTGCGTTCAATTACAGTAGACTCGAATATTCATTCCGCATCTCTTCAAACAACACTTTCACCACAGTTTTCGAATGATATTTCCAGTGTTGAAGATAGTCGTAAATTATATACTCTCAAAATAGTGCCTTTCCTTAAATTACGAAGTGAATACATTGAGGAAGAACGGATTGTATTGGGTGAAGAACAATTTATTATGGAACACAGCAGAGAGTCGAGCTTCACACTGACAGAAATAGTGAAAAGACCCAATTACGATGTGACAGAGAAACAGGTAGAAGAAACAAAATGCATTTCGATAGATGTGATTTGGAACAAAAATAACGCTGAGATGTGGAGCAGGGAATGCCAGGGCAAGAATAATAATAATGATTTTGCAGAATATTACCTTTTGAATGTAAGAATAGATGATTGGGTTGATGTTCAAAGATGTGTAGCAGTTTACAAAGTAGGAAGTGTAGATCATATATGTCGCAAAACTAATGTTTTTACTTTCGATCCCGGTGGTCGTGTTCAAACCAGCACATTATTGACTTTGTTAGTCTAGCAGCAGCACTACGTAGTATGTAGAAAAGTAAATTTTTGGTAGATAGGGCTACAATCTCTAATGTCACTAGTTTCACGGGTGGGAGGATGTTACGAAGGTTTAACGAGAATCATGGTGAAACTGGCGACACTGTTATGAGGAAGAATCAACAAAGGTAGAAGTAATTTACAATCAGTTGGAAAGGATTCGTTATGTGTCTTTGACGTCGATTTCAAACTAGCATGTAAGAAATATAGGTAAAATAATGCATATATTGTATGAATTAATGGAAAATATATTTATAGCATTGAAGCTGTCGTAACTAATACGCTGCTATCAATATGTGGTAAATCGAGCCAGTCACAATTTCCAACATGTTACGAAGGTTTAACGAGAATTTTTAGTGAATCTGGCAACAGTGAAATCGTGCGCCACTGAAACTGCTTCAGAAGTGTTTAGTTGTAAGTGAAATAGTGAGAAGATGTGAGGGAGATTTCTGGGCAGCTTGAATTGTACACTAGAATGTAAGTTTTTTGTATTACCGTTTAGAATTATGAACTAATAAGCAATAAATTATAGCTTTGAAGCTGTTCATCATGAACACTGCAATCAAGATGATTTTATTCAAGCCAGAAACTCGCCCCCACATACTTCAAAGATTCTAAAGATCATCTTGAAACGATTCGCCATTGACGATATGAAAATCAACTCTGCAACTGCTTGAAGAGCATCACAAGTCATGGCGAATCAAACAACGAGAGGAAACGGCGAGAATCATACATGATTTCGAACAACGATTGACAAAACTAAACGAGGATTATTTGGCATCGGTAAAGAAAATTGATTGTGATTTTTGTGCCAAAAAGGAAGCGTTGATAAAGCGGTACAACGATAAAGGTAGCAGCACACGGACGGAAACTAAACAGCTCCTTGCAATCGGTAAAGTGTTACCGCAGGATGTCGTAGCGAAATTTTTGTAATTTTACGAAACGAAACGAAATCAAGAAATCAGATTTCGCCATGCTCAAATTCCGCGAAATTCCGCGGAATTTCGTTTCGAACCACCTGAAACGAAATTTTTCGAAATACCGCATATGCTTAATTTTTTTACTAAATTTTTCTATAAAAAAGTGGTATTTTGGCCATAACTTCCGAGCCCATAGTTCGATCTGACCAATTTTCAATAGGAAACAATTGCAGAGTTTTCTGCGTCGAATCCACTTTGTTGCGAGTAAATCGGTTAAGGATAAGTGCATGAAAAATGAGTGACATTTTTTTCTGTAATGAAAGTGGTATTTTGGCCATAACTTCCGAGCCCATAGTCCGATCTGACCAATTTTCAATAGGAAACAATGGCAGTGTCCTGCGTCGAATGCAACTTGTTGCGAGTAAATCGGTCAAGGATAAATACCTAAAAAATGAGTGACATTGTTTTGGGTGGATGCGCACAGACGCACACACATACACACACACACACACATACACACAGACATCACCTCAATTCGTCGAGCTGAATCGATCGGTATATAATACAATGGGTCTCCGGGCCTTCTATAAAAAGTTTGTTTTTGGAGCGATCATATAGCCTTTACCGTATACTTAGTATACGAGAAAGGCAAAAATATGCAACTTAATGATTTTGTTTCGTGTTTGCAACATGAAGTGCAGTATTCTTGGGTCTGTTCAAATATTACGTAACGCGAAAAACGTTGTTTTTAAGAACCCCCCACCCCTTCGTAACAATCTGTAACAAATTTCAGAACTACCCCACCCCTATGCGTAACGCGTAACAAAAACAGTTTTATGAAAAAAGTCTTGTTTTTGGTAAAATTTGAAACACGATACAATAAATTATTATGTATTGTATATTGTATGCTGTTTTAATGAAAATAAATTTATTTTATTTTTTATTTTTTTAAATATTTTTCTATATTTCTTTTTGATTTTAAAATTTTTTCTCTATGCAATTAATTTGTTACGCGTAACAAAATCTTAAAGGACCACCACCACCTACATTTTGCGTAACAAATCGTAACAAAAATTAAACAAACCCCCACCCCCTACTGCGTTACGTAATATTTGAACAGACCCTTTGGTTGTTTGTTTTCAAATGTCAAACACGTACTACATTGCAATGTTAATGAAACATTGATCACAATTCGAATGCTTTTGACATCTTGATGCAACTGTTCGTGATTTCATGTTTTTCCAATGCCTTCAATGAAACTGAATAGAAACAAGATGCTTTCAGGAGAATGTTGCGTGTGCTACTTGGGTACTCTTATTGATACCTAGATTACAATGCGTTCACAATATATGTTCTCGAACATCCATGAAATCCCTGGAATGTTTTTCGCGTGTAGACTCAAAGCCCTTGGCTTAACCCTTTCAAGACGATTTTTTTTACATGGATTTAACGTACAGATTTGGGTTTTCCGCTCGATCCTGACAAAACTAGTATAGAAAGATCAAAAAAGGTGTTGAAATATTTTTTTCGGTTGTCATAGGCCGATCAACCAAGTCCTGAACAGTGTATCCGTTTAGATCTAAACATCACAGCAGGTTCATTGAGCCGATAAGATTTCATTAATTATTTTCACAAGTTACAATAGGCGCTCCTTGTTCTACGACTCGATATCGACTCGTGGAAATAAATGTGCCATACTAAAAATATTTTCTTTGTTACTCTGATGTTTCTTTCGATCAATTTTCCAAGGAACTTCTATTCCACATCTCGATGTATACTTGATTCAATGGTCTTTTTATTAGCGATTCATAGAGAATCGACTGTATTACAGACCCTTTTTGGAGCTCGGATCTTGTGATCTATCCAATGAACCAACTTATGAATGGTGTATAATATGATATCCCAGTAGGTCCATTGAGTTGACTTCAGATCTTTAGGCTACTACAGACCTTTAGGTTTACCAAAACGTCTTGAAACCCGTGACGATTGTACTACTTGATAATCCAAGTCCGTGAACGCAGAACAAATCGCAGGTTTAACCCATTGTTATTGTGCGGCTTGACACAAGACCATTTTGGAGCACCTTGGAAATTGGATTTCATGTTCATGGAAATTAGAATCATATCCTTATTACACCGGGTTGGGTAAATACCGACGATGAAGACATTGCAAAAGCCTTGATTAATCCGGTAGATACCGTTAGCTGAACTCCAGAAAGTATTGGAGTACCTTTAGCATCTCGTATTCATTTCATTGCATGATGCGTATATGCTTATTGCTTATAAAACATTGCAAAAGCCTTGATTGATCCGGTAGGTACCGGGGGCTGTACTCGAGAATGTTTTGGAGTACCTTGAGCCCTCCGATATTTTTCCTGCAAAGTGAACATTCTAGTGAACAGTTTTGCTGAAGAAAGTGGGGACCTATCTCTCTTCTATGATTTTACACAGCCAATCTTAAACGCTGGGCATATATGACCCATCCGTCCTAGAATGGGTTAGGGAATTCCTTGAACGGTCACGAACATATTATGTGAACGCATTCTAATCTTGTTATCACTAAGAGCGCCTCCAAGGAATTCTTTGATGATCAAGAACATATACAGTGAACACATTCTAACCATAGTAATACTAAGAGTATGTACCATATGGTCGGGATTCAACCAAAACGCACCAAGCGCCAACGTAAAATTACTCATTTTTCTGCCCAAACTTGTTTAGCAGATTTAATTGATCCCAAATCGTATCAGATATCTTTCAATCCAATAAATGAGGATATCCTATTGCAAATGTACCCTTGAATTGATATGAAACGATTTTCGTTGTTCTTGTACGAACAAAATATCACAAGTCAGTCCAAAAGCCGCTTGGTGCGTTTTGGCTGAACCCCGACCATATATGAAACTGGTTGACTGATCTTCGGTTACGTGTGTAGACCCAAATGTCTTAACTTAGATGGTCCAGAACATATAATGTAAACGCATTTAAATCTAGGTGCAGACCCCATTCGATTTTGGCAGCATTCGGTTTTAAATATACATATTCGATTTCGGTAACAAAGCCATTCGATTTTGCCAAAACACAATTTTTTAATTTTTGAAATCGCTTATAAACTGCGTTAACCTTATAATCTCATAAAATCGTAAAAAATCTCGAAATTGGAGAAAAAAACGCTTAGATTTCAAAATTTGAGTTAAAAAAATAGCTAAAGCCCAAAACCGACGTAAAAATCGTAAAAAAAACGCTTTAATAAAATTTCCACAAAAACACTTAAAATTTCAAAATTTACTGTCTCAATAAGTGAAGAAATGTGAACAATCATGAGAAAAAAACCATTCGATTTTGCGATCAGTATCACAAAGAGTATCTACCATATTTGGTTATGCTTATAGAATATATTTGAAACAGACTCGATGATCTTTGGTTACGTGTGTACAGCCAAATGCCATTCTAACATCCTAACCATAGTATCGCTAAGAGTATGTACCATATTTGAAACAGAATGACTGACTGTTGGTTACGCGTGTAGACTCAAAGGCCTTAACTCCAGGGATTTCTTGGATGACCAAGAATATATATTGTTACCTCATTTGAATCTTGGTATCACTAAGAGTATCTACAATATTTGAAATAGGCTTGCTGATCTCTGGTCACTCTTATAGATTCAAAGGCCTTAGCTTGTAGCCGGCAAGGAGCGATCCGTCCTTAAAAGCACGTGGCTTAAGCGCCACTCCACAAGGGAGACCACGGCCCAAGTTAAGGTCACTCCTGACGGAATCCAAGTTTCAAAGTGCTCGCGTTTTCGGGGGCACACCACTCGATACGGAAGCAACGCACAATTGTCATTTTTGTTGATTTAGTTTTGCTGCGTCGCAGCATGCGTGAAAAAATAAAAATGACAGTTGTGCGTTGCTTCCGTATCGAGTGGTGTGCCCCCGAAAACGCGAGCACTTTGAAACTTGGATTCCGTCAGGAGTGACCTTAAATTGCCCGGATGAGACTCCCAAAGGGCGAGTCCATTAATTTCCCAGATAGGATTTACGGATCGTTCCAACTAGCTACGAGCTAATTCTTGCCAAACGGTATCACCCTAATTATCGCAGCATGCTTTACAGCCACGAAGCCACTCAGAGAGACGGTGAGAGCCCACCACACCTAATACACTCTAAGCGTGAGTGCGCCTATCATCATCGGCAGACTCTCTCCGCTCACCTGCTCTTCTACAACGAATTGGAAGCATACAACATACCCAGTCAAACTCGCAAAGAAACACAGAGGACGGGACTCGCAACTATGATGACGCGTTGTGACGAAAAATACGATTATGAACACATTTGCTAGGGAAAGACTTTATTGAGTGACATGGCATTAATGAACAGAAAAATATATTAAGCTCTTAGTGGAATGAATTAAACCGTCTAAGACGAATTAAGTACTGTCCATTTAATTCCATGGGACTTACTGTCGATGACCGTTGGGCGAGGTCAATGAAGCGTGTCGATGAATTGCTATGGCCGGTAGCTTGACGACCGTCTGGTGGAATCCGTCCACTTAATGGTCCCCCGGTTTCCTTGAACCGATATGGTGACGGCTCGCCCGCTTCTGGCCGGTTGGCGATTGCTAGGAGTCCCCCGTCTGTAGGGGATGAAGAGGGCGCTTGGGTGTGCGGAATTCGCTGCACATGGGAAATTAAAGCCAATCTGGCTAGACGGACACATGGTGAGCACAGGCATAATTCAACACACTTAGAGCACGCACATTCTACCTTTTCGTCTAGCTTTTTTGGTCTCAACCACACACAAATTACACGCACACTTTACTTGGCTACAGTAACTACAAAACGAACAAAATAATTTGTTAAATTGATTGTACGACAATTCCCCGAAAACCAATTCCCCGAATGCAATTTTCCCGAATGCAATTTCCCCGAACGTAACAATTCCCCGAATGCAATTTCCCCGAATGTAACAATTCCACGAATGTAACATTTCCCCGAATGTAACAAATCCCCGGAAATAAAGTAAAAACTACATCATTGTCATCGACTATTGACGCCCGAATAGAGCAGCGTTCAAAGATTTGTTCCAGAGTGTCTCTTTGGAGATGCCGAACATGACCAAATCTTTCGATAGTATTGTATACCCTTGATCTTCTTTACTGTTAAATTATATATCTTATTGTTAAATTATAAAGATATTGTAATAAAGTGTTTTCCTATTATTTTTTTCTAAAATATTGGAACATAGGCTGAATTTATTTGGTGGAGCAGAATCGCGAACATAAATTCCGTTTGCAAGCATCATGGTAAAAAATTGTGAAATCAAACTCCTGTCCTATGTAAGATCTATCTCTTCTTAAGAAGTTACTGTAATCGTGGATATGAATCCTTAAAAAAAATAATGCGTATGCCCGGAATAAGGCAATGGTGAATGTGATCCCTTCTTTAAAAGTAGTACATCTACTCGGAATAACGCAATGGATTTATTTGATCTCTGCTTTGAAAGTAAGTGTTTTATCCAGAATAATGAAGAAGTAAATGTCATTCCTTCTTTAAAAATCTGTATCTACCTGGTATATGGAAACGGTAGATGTGATCAATTAATTAAAGTTAGGCATAAGCTCGAAATAAGCCAAAGTAGAATGAAATTACCTTTTCAGAAGTAGAAATTTGCCTGCAATAAGGTTATGATAAATGTACCCTAGCAGCACAAATCAGTTCGATTTTGTTGCAGCAAATCCAATGTGACTGAAATTGGTTATATATGAGTAACGGAAACTTCTGTATAACATGTGTGCTGCTTGGGTAGTCTCTTCCTCCGATATAGACGAGTTTGGCTGGAATAGATATAATATATAAGATCGCATCTAGCAATAAATATCAATTATATAAACCGAAAAAATGACGTGTTTATTCAAAGAAGGCAATATCTCCTCCATTGTCCTTATACTGCGTAGACGCGATCATTTAAGGAAGGCATTATCTTCTTCCTTCGCTTTACTCAAGGCAAACGTGTACAATTGAAGAAGGGTCTATCTACCCTCTTTGTCTTATATCGGGTTGTAACCGTTCGGGGAATGATCACGAGGATTTGCTAAACGGTGGCTTTAGCACCACTCTCAAAGAGAGACCACCGGTCGTGTTCGATTTGCCCGACTTCTGGAGACCTTTTCGCTCAGGGAAATTCTCGAACGGTTCGCGGAATACTCGTAATCAATTTCGTAACGCATGTACTAACTACGACTCTTTATTCGTACGAATTTTAGGGAAGGCCTAAGGAATGTTCACTCATTCGAGTAAGGAAACGAAACTGAAACTTAATTTGATTAGCGAGTATGCTTTATTTGCCAACTGGCGTTAAACGTAACGTAATGCAACCAATTAAAGAATTCAATCAAAACACTATATTTTAGGTCATTCATTCGCATTGGACGCGTATTTAACGTACGGAATGGAAAAGAGCAAAACATGGCCATGTAACAAAAGCTCTCCACGTACCTGCGCAGGATTTGTGTAGACTCGATGCCGGCAGGAACGATGAGGCTTCGATGTCGTTGACGATGGCGACGATAGCTACGAAGATGGCGGTAACACGATGGCGGTCACCGGCGTGTCCGTACTGCGATTTGGCGCGCAGCGATGGAGATGACCCGTGTGCGATATGGCCGATCTAAAGGTGCGGCGTGAGTGGCGGCTGGAACGGAAGCTTCCGATTTCGATCGGAGAGAGTGTTGTGGCACTTGGCCTGGATTCCCCGGGACGATCGGCTCCGCCGAATAGAGGCACACGTACCCAAGCGACCCGGCTTCGCGTACCTTTCCGGTTCACCGAGCGGGGAGTGGTGCGTCCTCTATCCTTTGGTTAGGATCGAGGTTCGTGGCGTGCAATTGACGACACGCAGAAAGACGAACCTACACTCTCTAAAACACTGGTCCGAAAATGTAACGGAATGGACCTTTCCGTCGGCAGTTAACGACCGACGTGGAAATTTCGCTACGATTGACTTAGCGACCTCACTCACCTCCGTTTGGCTACCTACTTGAGGCGGGCCTTCGCTTGGCACACGGGTCGGACGGTCCTCGGACGGTCAACGGACGAAGTCGTGGTGGAATACCACGAACGGAATCTCGATGAGATGATGAATGCCGCCGATTAGCGACAGAAAATCCAGCCGTACGAAAAACCGCAGGGCGCTGCGTGTCCAACACGAAATCACATTAAATTTAAGGAATTGCTCAACATAATTAGATTTAATTACCTTTTTTTGTATTAATTCACTTTAATAAAATTATCTGAGCAGAAAACGCAATCGATTGGACCTCGGTCCACTAAACTAGGAAGAAAAACACAGAACATTTAACACCACTTTTTTTTTTAAAACTGATTGAACTGTATTTTTCTTTAGGACTTTTTCGCCTACTTGATAAGTTGGAGCTCTCATGTTGCTCCGCAAATTGTAATATTTTGCTTGCTTTTGATAAGCATTGGCCAAATTGATCCTTACTTGGTTATACAGTTCCTCCCGCTCTTTTTGATCCATAATTGTATTCCGTGTAACATTCCCGTTTCTTATATTTTCATATTCGTTTCCATGAGAAATCATGTTCCGACCAAATGTCAAAAAATAAGGCGAAAATTTGGTTGAATCGTGCACTGAGTTGTTGATAGCACACGCTATCTCTTGTAGCCTCTCGGTCCATTGTTTGTGGTTGCCCTTCAAGGAGGCTCTAATGGCGGTTGTGACCACTTTATTCACCCTCTCAGTATTATTTACCTGAGGGTGGTAAGAAGGGGTCAACCAATGTTTTGTCCCATAACGACTCAACAATCCAATGAACTCCTTCGATGTAAACTGCGGTCCGAAAATGTAACGGAATGGACCTTTCCGTCGGCAGTTAACGACCGACGTGGAAATTTCGCTACGATTGACTTAGCGACCTCACTCACCTCCGTTTGGCTGCCTACTTGAGGCGGGCCTTCGCTTGGCACACGGGTCGGACGGTCCTCGGACGGTCAACGGACGAAGTCGTGGTGGAATACCACGAACGGAATCTCGATGAGATGATGAATGCCGCCGATTAGCGACAGAAAATCCAGCCGTACGAAAAAAGCGCAGGGCGCTGCGTGTCCAACACGAAATCACATTAAATTTAAGGAATTGCTCAACATAATTAGATTTAATTACCTTTCTTCGTATCAATTCACTTCAATAAAATTATCTGAGCAGAAAACGCAATCGATTGGACCTCGGTCCACTAAACTAGGAAGAAAAACACAGAACATTTAACACCACTTATTTTTTTAAAACTCACTCACTAATTTTACCTTCAAATTAAACTAAAATTACTCAAGCAAAATCTTAAACTTTCAAGAACTGAACGTAAGTATTTAATTCGCGCACTTCTGCTCTCCAGCCGATTCGTAGACGAAATGAGCGAGTCTGAGTCGTACTTGCGCCAAGAAATTTTGAATCTTTTGAAATCATTTTACTATTCAAATCTGAGCTATCATTCAATTTGATTCTAAAGCATATTCAAATAAAATTGCGCCAACAGATTGGCATGGCGATCGGAGGCATGGCGCCTGTTTGCCGCCTATTTGCAGCTCACATGCGTGCCATAATGAGTTGAGCTTTTATATCAAATACTATGAACTTGAAATTGATACAGGAACGAACAGATTTTATAAACGCAAACGAAACACGACACACGATCGTAAATTAAAACAAAATTCAAAATTTATTTTTGTTTTATCGGTTCTAAACGAATATTTTTATTTAAATTTTAATCGAAATAAACGTAAAACGTTACAGGGTAAACGTGTTCATTTAAAGAAGGCATTATAACTCGTCTTCCCCTAATACCGGGCGAAGCGATGATAAAAAAAAAACATTATACCGGAAGACGCATTAATTATCTTCCTTTATCTCTATCCTTCTTCCTAATTTTTCTATTCTCTCTCTCTACATCTCACTTCGTATTTCGCTCTTTCTCGCTCCTCACATAACACTTCTTGCATCATATTTTTCACTTCTCACTTCTTACTCCATACTTTTCACTTCTTACTATGTACTTACTTACTGTACTTACTTCTCATTTCTTACTTTTCACTTCTCACTTCTCACTTCCCACTACTCACTACTCACTTCTCACTCCTCTATTCTCACTTCTCACCTCTCACTTCTCACATCTCACTTCTCATATCTCTCTTCTCACATCTCAATTTTCACTTCTCACTTCTCACTTCTCATTTCTCACTTCTCATTACGCTCTTCTCACTTCTCACGTCTCACTTTTCACTACTCACTATTCATTTTTCACTTCTTACTTCTCACTCGGCCTAATGACGGTTCGGCATACAGTAAAACCTCCATGAGTCGATGTTCCATGATGACTCGATATCGACTGATGGAAGCAAATTATACCATAATAAAAAATATTTCCTGGGTTACTTAGATGGTTCCTTCAATCAGTTTCCAAAGGATTTTCTATTCCACATCTCGAGATTTCCATGAGTCGACGGACCCTTCTACCAAGATTTTTTTATGTACAGGTTATCCGACTTCGTCAGTAGATGGGAATAACCAGCGCGGGGGGGAAACATACATTTTCAGTGCAAAACGTAAACAAACGAGCATAAATTCTATACAAAATCCAAGATGGCTGAGTTGGGGATATTGACAAGTCGGATAACCTGTATACATAAAAAAATTTTGCCTTCTACATCGACTCATGGAGGTTTGACTGTAATTGTCTTCGACCCAACGTCCCAGCATCTATTTTTTACAATTTTTAAGCGAGTTGTCCCGCGACCCTCACTTTTGTTGCAACTCAAAATTATGTCAAAAGCCAATTATGCGACTTTATGTTAAACGACGCAGATTCTTTTTTCAATTTTAGTTTCATTTGTACTGTGGCAATAATTCGGGGAAATGTTACATTCGGGGAAATGTTGCATTCGGGAAATTGTTACATTCGGGGAAATGTTACGTTCGGGGAATTGTTATTCGAGGAAATTTCATTCGGGGAATTGGTTTTCGGGAAATTGTCGTACAATCTGTTAAATTAACTATATTTAACGCCACTTGAAATATTCATACTTGTAACAAACGAAACACTAACAACAAACGCGTACTTCCAACTCCTTGGAGAATCACGGACGAAATGATCGTGTCTGTGAATCCTCAGATTAAGGAAAGTGGGACTCGGACACAACCGGAAGGACGTCATTTCCCGACCCCTTTGTGTACAATCGTGACTTTATCGGCACGATTGATATCTTGACAAGATAGTCGCGCTGCTATCCCTTTCCCACCTTATCCAGAAAACAAATGGCCTCGACCTTGGGAGAGCTTGGCTGTTTGGTTAATGCTCGCTTGCCTATGTCAAGGGAAAATTATATCTAAGTTTATTGGCGATTGACAGATTTGTATACTTACAATCTAATTTATTTACAAAATCTATTTACAAAACTATATACAAAATTACTGAATGCTACAAGCTCCAGGGAATTCTTGGATGGCCAAGATTATAAACTGTGAAAGCATTTTTATTAATTTTATCACTAAGAGCTTATATCATATTTGAAACGGACTGGCTGACCTACGTGTGTAGACTCAAAGGCCTTAACTCCAGGTAATTCTTGGATAACCGAGAACGTATTGTGGACGCATTTTAATCTTGGTATCACTAAGTAAGGGTATGCGATAACACATTTTTTCCTAACGAAACGAAACGAAACGAAATTTAAAATGTCTATGTTGATTCGAAACGAAACGAAACGAAATATAGATTTACTTTCGAGTCTTCGAAACGATACGAAATCAGGGTCCATTTAATTCGAAATTTTTCGAAACGAAACGAAATTTTATTTTTTTTCCCGCGGAATTTTTATTAAATTGGTTTTATATTATGTACGGAATTTCGATTTCACTTTTCAAATTAAAATAACTGTTTTGCGATACATAGAGTTAAAATAAGAGAAGTAGTAGTCTGTGAAAAATCGCATCATTCCCGTTTATATACCATTGCCAATAAGGCAATACCCCAGCATTTGTGCCGCTGTGAAAGCAGTACATTGTTGAGCGTGTGATTTTATATTAGTAAGTATATAAAAATATAGAAATTGTTTGATTTTTCGTTTCAAATTTCGTTGAAAACCTAATTTCACCTGAATTTTCTTTAATTTTTTGTGAATTTCTTCATAAGGTTAACTCATAGTTTCATTGACGCTAAAGGTCGTAATCGAGTAAAAACCACCGTGTATAAAAAGAACTGGGTGTAACCTACTCTGGATAAAAAAAAGTTATTCACTTGCTTCGGACTTCAAAAGGGCCCTTGAAATCCACGACACGACTTTCCATCTTTGACAAAGTTATAGTGAACTGATTCATCTCTGGTTACATTTACACAAATAGGATAGAATAGTTAAAGATACTTTTCGTTTTCTGTTAGATATTTCTAACAAAATACTGACGATGCTTTATAGAAGAAAACTAAATACGTATTTGTCAACTCAGAACGGGGCTATGTAGTAAGAATCTCAAATAGCTATGCAAGCAAAGGCGCAGGATTGCCAATCCGGAAATGGCGAGCTCGATTCTCGGTCTGGTCAAAGATGTCTTGCCACACAAGATACATTCGTTACGTTCTGGAGCCCTGGTCAAACGAGTAGTTCAAACTGGAGGGTAGATGATGGCTACACTCACAGCGACCACCTGGCGGTTCGCTACAGTATCTACTATACGACCAGCATTCAGCGGACGGAAGAAGGGGCGAGGCCTAGCCCTCGTATGTGGAAGACATCGTACTTCGACAACGAGGTGTTTAAAAAGCGCTCCACCGCGAGCACAATACTCTCGGTCTGAGCGGCGAGCAGCTGGTAACAGTACTCTCGCGTACATGCGATGCCACCATGCCTGGGAAAGTCCACCCTAGGAATGGGAGGCCACCGGCTTACTGGTGGACTCAAGCAATTGTGAACCTGCGCCGCGCCTACCTACGGGCACGGAGGCGGATGCAGCGAGCACGCACAGAAGAGGAGCGTGCTGAACGATGGGTGGCGTTCGTGGCTGCTAGAGCCGCTCTGAAGACTGAGATAAGATCAAGCAAAAAAACTGCTTTGAGGGCCTGTGTCAAAGTGCCAACGCGAATCCATGGGGTGACGCCTATATGGTCGTAATGCCCAAGACACGTGGGGCGATGGCCTCTACAGAGCGGTCTCCAGAAATGCTGAGAGGATCATCGCGGGGCTTCCCACGTCATGACCCAAGTCCCTGGCCTAACTTTGTGGAGCTGCCAGGGGTCAGGGTGGCCGACGAGGGAAGAGTAACTGTGGCGGAACTTGCGGAGAGTGTAGGTAAGGCGCCAGGACCGGATGGTATTCCGAACCTGGCCATCAAAGCGGCCATTGCTGAGGCTCCCGAGATGTTCAGATTTGTCATGCAGAGATTCCTGGACGAGGGAGTCTTCCCTGCAGCATGGAAAAGGCAGAGCTTGGTCCTATTGTCAAAAGCGGAAAAACCACCGGGGGATCCATCGGCATATAGACCAATATGCGAGGCATATAGACCAAGAGGAGTGGATGAGTTCCAGGATGTTAGAACTGGCTCACCACAAGACTGAGGTGGTTGTTGTTAACAACCGAAAGTCAGAGCAACGAGCGGTGATAAGGGCAGGCAACTGCGCGGTCAGCTCGGTCAACCGGGGCTCCGAGCCCGAGGACGGAAAGGGGTCCTCGTCAAGGCTGGGGCAGGCGTAGGCACCACGTCGGCAAGTCCCTCTGTGTGTTGACGAATTGGCCATATCGCAGAGAGGTCAATTTGGGGTGCACGCGGCATCATCTTTCTTGATACCAGCCGTGCAGAGGGAAGCAGGCGTGAAGTCGATCCTTCCCACCTTTCGAGGCCACAGGGCGTGGTAAGGCCACCTGGAGAGCCGGCAATGCACTTGCACGATACCATGGTGTTCTTCTAAAAAAGCGAGTCACGATGTTTGGTGCTGCAAGTACATGTAGCCAACCTCGAGGGTGCGTTGTGCACTGGCCCCCCTTTGAAGCATTACTTTCTGGTTGTACCGATCGGGGCCTTCGAAGGGACGATGGGCATGGCGGCGATGGAAACGGTTTAGCGGGTCGGGGATATTTATTTATTTATTTATTTATTTCATAACAATTGTCATCTGTCATCTGTTGTCTCAATGACTATATGGGTAAAAGGGTAAAAATTATCGTTATCTAATCATTATATAAACATACACATAACACATCAATCATAATACACACGAAATACATCACTATAATAAAACTGAACTAAGTAATCTATGGTTGTAGTGTCAATTTGTGTCACGAAAGTATGCTGTAAACACTCGCTGTAGCTGGCGATAGATTAAAATCAAAGAGATGGAACACTTCGTTGAAAGTGGACGACATATATCGAACTGGATCGTGCTGACCGTAACGACTGTTTCGAGTACCAAGTTGAATGAAATCCCTCCTCCTCAGCGGACGCATAGGAGCGTAAAAATTTATCCTGTTATGTATTGCTGGAGAGTCAAAAGCACCATTCAGGATTTTCGCTACGAACATGGCCTGTGCCACACGGCGTCGAAGTCCTGCCTCTCTCGTTTGCTGATGGTCACTAACCCCGCACTCCCTGGACGTCCAACCCAGGATGTCTGTTGAGCAGATTCCCCCTCCATTGCTTAGGAAGAAAAAAAAACAAGATACCTACTCATGCAATGGTGGACATAGAAAAGTTTTCAATTAATAACTGAGGAATTACTAATAGAATCTTCTTCTTCTTACTTCTTCTTATTGGCATTACATCCCCACACTGGGAAAGAGCCGCCTCGCAGCTTAGTGTTTATTCAGCACTTCTACAGTTATTAGCTGCGAGGTTACTGAGCCAAGTTACCATTTTTGCATTCGTATATCATGAGGCTAGCACGATGATACTTTTATGCCCAGGGAAGTCGAGACAATTTCCAATCCGAAAAATGCCTAGACCGGCACCGGGAATCGAACCCAGCCACCCTCAGCATGGTCTTGCTTTGAAGCCGCGCGTCTTACCGCACGGCTAAGGAGGGCCCCTAACTAATAGAATACTAAGTTGAAAAGCAGATCAAGTTCCAGTTGGGAAATAGAACCATTGAAGAAGAAGAAGTGAGCGTTAATAGAAAAAAATGTATAACTAGAGTTTTGAAAATAGTTTTATAGTTTAGTTCAGCAGCGCAGCCAAAATTTTTGGTAATATAAAGTATGTTTTAAGTTTCAATTTGTTTCGAAATTCCGCGAAATTCCGTTAAATTTCGTTAAAAGCTGATTTCTTCTAGCGAAATTTTTGTAATTTTACGAAACGAAACGAAATGAAGAAATCAGATTTCGCCATGCTCAAATTCCGCGAAATTCCGCGGAATTTCGTTTCGAACTACCTGAAACGAAATTTTTCGAAATACCGCATATGCTTATCACTAAGAGCATGTACCATATTTGAAACAGAATGGCTGACCTTTGATTACGCGTGTAGACTCAAAGGCCTTAACTCCACTGCCCATAAATTCATAACATCCTGGACATCCTGAACAACTGTGCCGAATATAACTTGAGTGTAGCTATAAAGGATCTCAAGCTAGAGCCATATTTCACAAATATAATAATATTACAAGCACACGAGCGCACAAGCCCAACACGAGTGCCAACCGGCACATCAGGATTAATACCAGTGAGATCCTGATTACGGCATACTGGTCAAGGGAAGTGACACACACACGCGTGCGACAAACGGCATGTAAAATGAACGTAAATTTACATTCTTAATTAACGTCAAATAGAGATATAATAAGGGTTGCTGAATAACATTAGCTTTCAGATTACTATCAATTATTTTCAATTTTAATTCCGTTTCTTTTTTACTTTTCTTACGTTAATGAAATGATAACGCGGGCGCCTAATCCGAAATTCAAATGAACAATTGCTCACTTTGAGCGATTGATTGTTTATTCTCGCGAAGAATGAACAATTGAACAAATTAGGGAAATGCTAATACTGCTGTGTAGAAGTTTCATAGGTCACATCACTTTCCATGGTGAATCCCGATCTATGTTACTGATTACCCCACCCAACTAACACTACTTCCTTCCCGTGGTAAATGTGGAGATGTAGAGGTATTCTCGGTCTCTAGTAGCAACAATTACCACACACTCACATTCCCTCCCTTTCCCAACTGACTGTAAGGACTTGGCCGGCGCCGTTATTGATCAACATTTGCGAGCTGCTGAAACGTGCACTTCAAGAATAGTTGGTAAATCCCAACCACTATTCACTTGGATCGTAGTGCAATTTGCACCAGTTCTGATCAATCACGGAGTAGCAACCATTGATATGTACAGTCAGTCTAAGCTAAGCTAAGCTAAGCTGTATTGTCAGATTCTCTGGATGTGATACACTGCGCGGCTTTTGTAATGTTCCCAAATGGGTACCCGGATAAAAAATATGATTAAAAAACAGTGCAAAGTAATGTAACATATAAGTGTAAGGCCCCGTCAACGGTCTTGACATTAGAAGTCGCCTGAAGGTGGTTCCAGACAAGAAGCTCTTCAGCAATTGCTCCGCAGCGATTATCTCAATTTCAATTGCATTTCAATTTAATGTTGCCTCTAATGCATACTCCAAACATGTGCATACGTACATGGGAATATTTATATTTAACACTTCAGAATATTTTTAACTGTGCCGTACCCCGAAATGAGAAAATTATTCATGATTTCGTGAATCCATCGTGTTTTCATGTTATGAAATTCCACCATAAATAAAGTTCATGACTTCATGATTTATTTTGGTGTAATGCATCTAAATGTGTTACGATTTGGTTGCTGAGATTGAAACACAGGACTCGAACTCGAGTCCACTGAGTGTGAGTTCTGCGTTCTTCTCAGCCATTCTTACTCCTTGGGAAGGGAGCGTTCGAAGTATAACCGATTATGCATTTTATCGACTGAAGGTGATTGCACAGTACCTTGAATAATATTCCTGTAATCAAGAACTATAACCAGTCTCCAGTGTTACTTGGAACGTAAACATTGATGTTGTCTCCAATATGATTTCAATGCACAATGATAACAACGAGCATTAATTTGTACTGCTGCAGCCATCTAAGAAAAGAAACAATATAATCTTTTCAGCTGCTCGCTAACTGTATCCACTAATATGAAGGAGGTTGGTTGTTATTTATTCGCACACGTAAATTCAATAGAATTTTATTTCAGCTACGTGAAAAATCACTATAATTGGACCCGGTAGGCAGTACCAAAACATCAGAACGGTTTGAAATGTTCAACTTGAGACAGCCACATTCCAGCCATCAAATAAACGGCGCGTCGTCGTTTCCATCCGATCGCCGGCTGCTGGCTGTCATCCATGCTCGTTCGTGCTTCCATTACATTGCTGCCGTTTTATAAATCACTTCTTTCCAAAACACGAAATCACCCTCGTTGGTGGTGCACACGTATTATTTGGATGCAGAATAAGGACGTTCCATCGTACAAGTGCACACGCGGAATTTTTAGCCTTAGATTGGAATGTTGGCCCCATTGATAACATGGTAAGAGCTCCATTATCAATAACTTCTTAGTTATGCCAGATAAAAGTGCTCAAGTTAAAATATTCATGTTTATTGATGATGGAACGCTTATGAGATGTGATTATTTTTACGACCATATTCAAACTGAAAAACGTTCAAAAGAATTACCAAAGGGTTTTGAATCAAGGATTATGAACAGTAGTTTTTATTTTACTGAAATCCAACCGAAATATTGGAATATCGTACAGTAATGTGAGTTGTGGACTATCGTTACTAAGTCATGTTATTTGAACATGCCTTTCGACAACTACGTTGAAAGACGGTTACGATAATCCCTATTAATTGTCTGTCTGGCGCTATTTTTGCCCAAGTAGTTTGACTGATGTGTGTCTTTCATTAGGTATCTGTTCTTTAAATAAGTTCATTTTTTCAGTGATTGATTATACACACAATATGTACAAAAATCATAACCATTCAGTTAATCTGATCCATTCAACTAGGTTGGTTGTATGAAAAATTATCCCAACTCTACACATCATTAATAACACCTCTCATTCCACCCCGAAGTCACAGCTGTCCTCTCGAACAGAAGAAATCCTTTGGATAATCCGCTTTATTTCCTCACCCATTTATATTGATGCGGTTGGGCGACGACCGGTGGCACTCACTCCACTACGCATATCTATTAATTTCATCGGATTTGGTTCAGCAGCAAAACCTGTGCCCACAATATGTGGGTGCCAATAACGGCCAGCCAGTTCCAGTGTTTGGACCGATATGCGGGTAATAAGATTTTTCTTACGCAAATGACCCGTTAACGCACATTTGTCAGTGGGCTGTTGTGGCAGCACCGGAGCAAGTGTTGATGGGTTGCCCCTGGACTGGTAGATGCTCGCCTATTCCTAGTTAGGGGTTGGCGGACAGTACGGAAACTGAGGCTGGGAATGATTTATCGCGTGTAGGAAAATAAAACCCACCATAACCAGTCGAGACCCTACTTCTCAACATTGGCGGCGGCGGCGTGCGGCATCGATCCGAGCTTAGGTGTTAATTCGAAACTGGAAATCTGGTAAATCTTTATGCGCAGCAGCAGCAACTGAATCCGCCCACCACTCGTCACACATTTCTCAGTTGGTGTAAAAATATGATATTTGATCAGAGAATTCCAAGTGAAGGTATAAGGTTCCCTCATAAAGAGCTACCAGTCAAGTTAAATTGATTCCGATTTGACTTACAGATTGGGAGCCACTGAAGCCGGTGTGCTTAGAAAACGGTGCGGCGCTCGGTGGCAGGCAAATATTTTGACGGATTGTGGGTGTTTCGAGATTCAACTGATTTTTTAATAATATCCCAGTCGACCGGAACCCATGTGAGGCGGAATCGAACATGTTCCAAAGGCAACGCGCACTGCCGGCTGACGGCGACGACGATCGTGGTGTGGACAGATGGTAGTAGAGTAGCATGTCAAGTGCTTTCCCCGTGGAAGATGGATCGATTTGGATGGCTCAAAGTGACGGATTTGGGTGGATGATATGCGCCTTAATGGGCTAACCGTGCCTTCGTCGTCCGCGTCATATTTGTTGAATTTGTATTCATAAACACGGACGGCGTAGGTAAGCCCATTGTTACGACAATGGTTGTGATTTGTTTACGAAACAGCTGCAATCAGCTTACGGTGGATGTGATGATTTCTAAATATTGGTTATTTACGATTGACGTCCAGACAATAACAATATGAGAACATGACATAAGTGTTATAAATCAAGTCTAAGTACTTCGCTTTATTCGACGCAATCGCCGTGCTAGATTTCATCAAGTTAGAGAGATTTGAATAAATGTTTGAGCAACTAAAAAAAAACACTGGAAAGTTGCCAGAGAACTTACATATTTAAAAGTATGTTTTCTACCTTTTATATTGAAAATGAGATTGACGATGCAATGTCCACAACGTTGTTGATTCAAAACTCTATATTACACTTTAAGCAAATTTAGGTATCAGAAAAAATATATTTAACAAAAATCTGATTTCGTACCAATAATAGCCTTCTTGTTTCATTATAAAGGAATACCATTGGATGGCGATCTACTCACAATTGCAACTAGCGTGGAGCTGATCTCTGGCCAAAAACTGCGACGTGGGAACATATCTATGGCAACATGGCTATTAGATCCCTTTTTATTTAACATATTCTCCACCAAACATAAAGATACTTTTTCTGAAAACGTAGGAATTGTTCTTCAGGAAACTAAAGAAAGTCTCCTAAAGCACCACCTTATGAACTTGATTTAAAAACTTTTTATTTAAGAATTTATCCTTCAGATTTGTTTCAGACACTCTTCTAGTAATTTGGCCGAGAAATTCTCCAGAAAATCTATCGAAAAATCAATCAACATTACATCCAAAAATCCTCCCGGGACTCCTCCTGGAAACCCGTAGCTCCACTAACATCCACTTAAGGAAATTATCCAGAATATTCTGTGGGAACTCCTTTAGATACTCCCACAAAAATTCCTTCGAAAATTCTTCCTGAAAAATTAACTTCCTGAAACAGTTCTTGAAGGAATTATCTGCAGAATAGCTTGAGAAATTTCTGTGGGAATTTCAAAACGAATTTCCGGGTAATTCTTGAAGAATTTTTCGAGGGAACTTATGAAGGCATTTCTGTAGGAATTCTTGAAGTAATTTCCTGTGAAATTCCCGGCGGGGTTTCTAGGAGATTTCTGGAAGAAAAAGTTGGCGAGTTTCTAGAAGAATTTCCGGGTTTATGGTCTTAAGATATTGCTGCGAATTCCTGGAGAACAATTTCGGAAAATCTTAAAGGGTTTTTTGGATGATTTTTTGTAGAAATTTGAGAAAAAAAATACGAAGAAATTTTGAGAATTGCGCCGTAATATAATTTCCAGTGGAATTTCAAGGGGAATTTTTGTAGATAATTCCGAAAGAACTTCCGGAGGAATTCCCGGAGGAACTTCTGGAGGAATTCCCGGAGGAACTTCCGGAGGAATTCCCGGAGGAACTTCCGGAGGAATTCCCGGAGGAACTTCCGGAGGAACTTCCGGAGGAATTCCCGGAGGAACTTCCGGAGGAATTCCCGGAGGAACTTCCGGAGGAATTCCCGGAGGAACTTCCGGAGGAATTCCCGGAGGAACTTCCGGAGGAATTCCCGGAGGAACTTCCGGAGGAATTCCCGTAGGAACTTCCGGAGGAATTCCCGGAGGAACTTCCGGAGGAATTCCCGGAGGAACTTCCGGAGGAATTCCCGAAGGAATTCCTGGAGGAACTTCCGGAGGAATTCCTGGAGGAACTTCCGGAGGAATTCCCAGAAGAACTTCCGGAGGAATTCCCAGAAGAACTTCCGGAGGAATTCCCGGAAGAACTTCCAGATTATTTTAGCAATTTCCATAGTTATTTGAATAAGGGGTTGTTCTGCTGCTCCCAAGCGATTATGAGTTGCCAGCTCGCCTCAGCTTAAACCTCTCCCAAACTGATAAGAATCAATTTGTTTTGCAAAATACGTCTATTCAATCACAAACAGCAAAAAAGCTTATGATTTGTAAATATTTGTCTCGACTCAACCTTCTCTCGTGTCAAACCATGATTCTGGAAAGAACCCATTTGTTTTCAGTAATGCACCTTTCCAATCATAAGCAGCGACAAAATCGAAGCAGAATCTAGAGAAAACTTCATTTCTTTGTCACTGACCCCAACGTTAGCCACTCGATAAGTTGCCGCTACAACGCGATAGATACCATCCATGCGAAGTCTGGTTTTCTCGACAGAATCGGCAGGACAATTGCATCGCAGCGCCAGAACAGACACCACCGGCGATGGAAAGGCTGCGGAAAAGGCAACTGCGATGATGGTTACTACGAGCGGCGTTGAGCATCATAAACAGCCTCGTAAACGACATCTTCGTGCGTATCGAGCTGGCCAAGCCCGCTGTCTCGGAGGGTTCCAAAATCGTCACCAAGTAAGTCAGCTCCTATTGAATGAACGAGAACGCAGCTCCATTTTAAACGGCCCTTTTCAGGGCCCCAGTCTCATTCAGAGAGGAAAGGAGTCTTCGTCACTGGCGGAGACAGAGGTGGGGCACCACGCGATGCAATCACACCATTGTTCTCGAAGGCTATTGTTCTTGCGCTTAGTGGTGCCCCACCAAAAAACAATAACTGGCTCTGCCAGTGGTCTTCGTACCACGCACGCAGGAAATCAAAATTTTGAAATGAGTAATTCTCGCTGAAACCGGGCCACTATTTGCACGAGGTTCTTAAAAATGCCTAAATTTACATTCTTTTGAAAGCTTTCGGCGAGTATGTTAAGGATCCGAGTTAAACTCATCAGAAATATGAACCCCTCGTTAGTTATACACGAAATCATTTAATTTTAATGGAGCCCTCGATTTTTGTCAATTTTTAACTCACCAAAACTGTCATAACTCCAACATTTCTCAACCGATCATAGAGATCAGCATATCGTTGGAAAGAGGAAAAGTGTATCCTCAATTTTCAATAATAAAAATAAGGGCAGCCATATTGAATTAGGCCGCAATCTTAGATTGTTTTCAAAGAGAAATCCAATATGGCGGCCAAATTCAATATAGCTGCTTTGATTTTTATTATTGCAAATTGAGGATACACTCTTCCTCTTTCCAACGATTTGCTGATCTCAATGATCGGTTGAGAAATGTTGGAGTTATGACAGTTTTGGTGAGTCAAGAAATGACAAAAATCGAGGGGTCCATTAAAATGATTTCGTGTATAACTAAAAAGGGGTTCATATTTCTGATGAATTTAACTCGGATCCTTAATATACTCACCGAAAGCTTCCGAAAGAATATAAATTTAGGCATTTCTAAGAACCTCGTGCAAATAGTGGCCCGGTTTCAGCGAGAATTACTCAAATGAATTTACACTTCACTGTTACTGATGCCACTGTCAGCCAATTTATAATATGCCGCTGGATCACGATAGACGTCATCCATTCTAATGCATTGTTTTGCAGCGTCTCCCTGCAAGGAACGCATGGGCTGCTACCGACAAAGAATTTCGCACGTCACCAAGTGATTATGATTGGCGTTTTGATAAAATATTTGTCTCGGCTCAACCTTCTCTCGTGTAAAATGATGATTTCGTTTCCAATGACGCACCTTATCTAAAATAAACAGTAAGAATACCGAAATCAAAATCTTGCGAAAATTTCATTCGACTGCTACTAATGCAACTCAATGATATGAGACGTCACTATTGCAAATAAATTTGTAGCGTTTACTTCCCGCGCTTTCACTGCTACCTATTTCAACTTTCAACCGTCACCAAGCGGTTATGATTTGCACTTTGAAGAAAATATTTCGGCTCTTCTCTTGCGTAAAATGGTAGATTTGGCAAGAATCGATTTTGATCCACAATGCGCCTCAAGGCAAATAAACAATAGTCCGTACCTTGTGTAAAAATTTCACTAGACTGCTGCTACAGTCGGACAGTCATTCGATGATTTTCTGCTAAGCAGCCACTATTAAAAAAAACATTTTCAATGACGCCACTGGTATCCGGGGACCGTAATCGATGCCATTTTTGCAATCAACCCTTTCTTCTTATAAAATATTGTTCCTGAGATGAACCTTTTCACAATGCGCCACTAACAGTAACTAAACGATAATCCGAAGATTGCTGCTTTTGGCGACAGCTTCTCAATGATCCGCTTTCTGTGTCCGCTCTTCGAGAGAACTTAATTGAACAGAGGATTAGAGTCCAGTCCGTAAGTTGCACGATTTTGATGTCTGTGCTTGCGATGCACATACGCGATTGTTTGGTTTAACGATTTTTCACAGTGCCTGGTGAAATGCAATTTTTCAATAGTTTAGCACCTCGAATACATTTTTTCGATAGTTGTGCAAAATCTTAAAGAGTTCGTCGATCGATTAACACCAAAATCTTTGGAAAACGGCTAAGTAATTATATAAGCCCATACTTCCTAACCACTTTTCGTGACGGCCTCAGATTTGAATCTGCAGAATGACCCCCCTATCTTCCGGAAGGACGTAATCCTACGTCAAAATTGTTTTCGGTGTACGTACTATCGAGGTAAAATGTACGTACAATTGAGGGTACGTACTAACGATGAATGCCTGTATCAGACAGACGTTAATTAATTAAAAACGTTAAACCAATTAAAATGCCATCGACGA
Source organism: Armigeres subalbatus (assembly GCF_024139115.2). Taxonomy (NCBI): domain Eukaryota; kingdom Metazoa; phylum Arthropoda; class Insecta; order Diptera; family Culicidae; genus Armigeres; species Armigeres subalbatus. Next base: position 389,914,999 of record NC_085141.1, on the reverse strand, counting down.
TCCATGGTCCCTTCACCAAAGTTTGAATTCACCATCAGAATGGTGAACCATGTGTGCTTTATACGTTTTTTATGGTTTTATATGACCCCCAGTAGCATTCAGGTTTTTTTTTACTGAAATCAGAACTGTTTTGTAGAGTATAAATCATGGTCTTCAAGACCGTTATGTCACCAAAAATGTTACTTGAAAAGACTGTCTCTCTGTTCTGATATAGGTTCCTATTTTCATGCAAAACTAATTCACTTACAAGTATAAAATCTATCAACCCCGCTATCATAGAGCGGAGCATGCTACCTAATTGAATTATTAATCCCAACTTCCAGCCCCAAAAGCTCCAAAACAAGCAAGCTTTAGCCACTTCATACGAGCCCTACATCTCTTCACTGCATCACCCGGAGGTGAGCAATACCACCTAACCACAATAAAACTCCTGCCTTCGTCACCAGGCGGTGTGGAGGTTCCATGCGGTGCGGTGTTCCTTCTTCATCAGAGTCAATCCGAGAGCAGGATTCCAATTTATAAATACGATTATAATTCACTCTAATGCTATTCAAATTACATTTTAACCCCCAAAGCTGCTCTCGCTCCTCGGCCCTAATGACTTGTTGTGCTCCACCTCAACCGTTACTCTGTTGTCTTCCGTAACACCGGAAGCAGCCAACCAGTAGTCGGTGTTATCTCTGAGCCATACAAAATCCCGGCAAGTCATCAAAACGATATCCACCGAGTTATAGGTGCTCTTCTTCCGAGTGCTTGGTTGGCCAGGATTCTGACGTGATACTATGCTGCTGCTGCAATCACTTTAGTGTGCTACTACTCGTCTCGAGAGGGATGCTGGCTATCGGAAAGCTGAAACCATTTGTTTCAGGCAAACATCGGAAGCATTATTCGATATTGAATTGTGGGCTTTGTGTGTAACGGAAAACAAAACAGAAATAAACCAATTTGAGTTCTTCTGCTGGTGCTCGCTGGTTGGCTTGTCGATCTACCGAACCAGCACCGGTCCAATAGTGTAGCAATCGGAAGTCCCAGTGTGGCCACACTAATTACAATTGATCGGTTGGTTGGTAACGATTCTGAGGAAAATAAGAGCTTCGGTCGATAGGGGAGAAGATCTGTTTGAGCAACACCACAATTTCCAGGCTGGACCTCGATTACTCATTTGTGATCCAATTGGATGGTTTGATTTTCAGTAGCGAGATGATCCATTTCGGTAGCACTCACTTTTCTATTACTCACTTTCATCTCAATCAAATAATTTGAATTTTGCACATTACTGGAAACCTACAGATACGATTTTAGTCTGTGTATCTTAAAATTACAGATGGTGTAAATCCGTAACCACAATAATTGGAAAGAAACCTTTTCAATTTGGTCGACCATTTCCACAACGGACATGAATCTTTTGGCACAGCGTTCTATGAATGATTATTTACTCGTCAATCATTATTTCATGGAGAGAAAATCCTGCTGGTACTTCGCACATGTAACGAAGTAGTGTTGCCGTCAGCACCAGCAATCTGGCAATGGTTCATATTACTGCCAAATCAAATATTTCGGGAATCCGCCGTCATCTCCAACTGAAGTAACGAACGGAACTGTCCGAACGAACGGATGCAAAATTTGATTGAGTCCAATTAAACTAGCCACAAAAGTGCATTGTTTGAAAGCCGAATCGAAAATTTGGAAATGCATGGCCATACCCACATCTCGTGCGCTGGTCATCGGATGAAGGGATGGGTATTCATTCATTTTGTTGTGAGATACTGGAATAGTTCGCCAGCTCGGAGCCCTTCATGGATGTACGGATAATTGTTCAATTAATGGAAAGAGCATTCATGCACTCTTCGACCTTACCATCATCAGCTGCTGCAGCCTTCTTCCATGTTTTCAAAGTGAACCGAAATTGAAACCATCATCATCATCATTTGTGCGAATGTGCAAATCCCACCGGGGAAGAGAGGCCAAGTTAATGGGATGGTGAGCTTACCTTTGCAGTAACATTGGAGGTCCCTACAGGACAGGTGCTGGAAAACATTGTCTGGGCATAATGTACGAAGGATTTATTATATGGAAAGCACGATACACAATTCATACATATAAAAGGGGCTCTCTTTTGGCATGGGGAAAGTTTTGGGATCAATTGCAAACATTTACCAATATTGATCATAAAAGCAATATCAACCCAAATACTCTTTCCACGTCTTTTTTTTACTGTTGGTCGATTACAAAATTGTAATACCATTTTCCAACAAAAACATGCACTAACACAAGCAACCATTTCCAAAAGACTCTCAAGATATTAAATGGTTGTTAGTAACAGCAAAATAAAATCACCTTTTATACTATGAAACATGTTATTGCAATCATCTGTCCATCTCTCATTGTGCTGATTTTTAGGGCACGTGAACTGCAACCGAAAATGAACCAATTATTATCTTCTTGGTGAATGGTATGTAACGTATGCATTGAAAAACAGTTTTACAGAACGATTTATTTTTTTTCCTCGAGAATGGCTATTGTAACGCCAGGAGTCCGGCCACCGATATTGATAATAATTGATACGCCCCCAAAGGATGATGATGGTTGGTCTGCATTTGACAGCATCCTCTCAATGTTGAAATTCGATGAGGGAGATTTGGTAGCTGTAAAATTCGAACGGCAATTGTTTTCAAACGGATATTTCAACGAGTTGTTTATCAAACTTTCGAATGAATAGAAGCGAAGCGATATATGTAAACATTTTTTTGCTCTGAAAATAAAAATAAATTCTATAAGCACTCAATCAACCGAACAAGCATAGGTTTAAACATTTGTCTAGCACTTTACAAAATAATCCTTTCACGTCAATTGCAATAGAATCGTCGAAATTGGATTTGTCCGATTTGAAAGGCAAATCCTTTTTTTTGTTCGTCAATATACTCCTCGAGAGGCAGGTGAGAATGACGAAGCACGATTTTTTGGCACTACTGTTAGTGTAGAAGCGGAAAATATCTCTTTGTTGTCCTGCATGTGAAAGTAAGTTCCAGATTGTAGTTACTAACTTTGTCAAGAAACTGCCGCGTAGCCAACTGATGGCTAATCATAGAAAAAATCTTAGAGGTTATCATTAGACAACGATGAAAAAAGACAAATCTGGAACTCATTACGAAATTTTTTTCTCGAAAACAGTGATTTTCAAATGTATTTCGATGCAGTTATCGAATTTTATTAGGAATATGAAAATTACACAGTGTCATTCTCCGATTAAAGGGTACTTTGGAATTTGAAGTCTTTTCCTGAATCTCTTAGCTCTCTAAAAAGTTTTTCGAAAAAGAAATTTCTTTTTGTCAACAACCTTTGCTTTGAATGTATCTAAGGATTTGTTTGCGATTTATCACTCCCGGATCCAACTATACATTGTTGTTATCGCTCTGGAATGGTAAAGTTATAGCAAATTATCTGTTTGTTATAAAAAAAAAACATTTTAATTCACTGAGTAGTGATGCTGCCTTTCTCACATTTAATAAGAATACCAACTTTATATGGGGCTTATATGTTTGCTACAAAACTGGAACTATTCAAATCCCTTTTGTTGCCCTATTTTTTTTATGGCGCAGAATTAGTTTTAATGTGGTTATACAACAAAGCCACAAATCGGCCATCTTGGAAACCACGTGCTTTTTCTTGTGATTTTTCAAGAGCACGAATTGAGAGAACCACAATGTCCATGGGGATGAAACATTCGTAGATCGTTTGCTTACTTGTGCTAAACAATCGACTTCAATTTCAGCATTGTACGAAAATTATTACGCTAGATTCGATCTTTTGATAATAGGAGTAGAAAACCGTGTGGTGAATTTGAAATTCACCACATGGCTTGATTGTATAATCACCTTAAATGCTTCTTCTGTCGCATTTGATCGTTTAAAAGTGTCGTTACATCATTGCGTTAGATTTTCCAGTGTAACACACCTTTAGCGGCAATTGTTGCATTGTTCTCTTTATAGCTTTTTTAAGTTGCGAAGCTATGTTACTTTATTTAAAATTATGCATTACGGTCCACAATACCTTACTGAAAAACTGCTGCCATTTAGAAGTGCCAGAGTCCGAAACCTTGTCGTTATACAGCATAGCTCCTCCCATTATAGCAATACGTTCTTTGTACGTGCAATAAACCTTTGGAATCTACTTCCACCAGAAATTAAATCTGTTCATTCGATATCAAGATTCCGCAGTGAATGTATAGGCTGGCTAAATGAAGGAAACTAATTTGAATGCGTGAGCAGTAGATTACAGAACGAGATTTTTTTTGCTGGTTTGCTTGTTAAGTTTTATGTTGATCTGAATTCAATGGAAATTGTAAGAATGTGGAAAGAACAACGAATAATCCGATTGTAGAAATTTATAAGGGTTAGCTCTTACTCTACCAGTATAATTGAATAAATACAAATACAAATACAAATATGGTTCGAAGTACCATTTTATTCACAACTTATAAACGCAACGGTTGATCGTTATCAAATTCAATAGTAATCAACAAGGCTTTGTCCTTTGTCCGTTTTCGGAGTAAAATGATAGCCTTTCGGTACAACTTCGTTGTACGAGAAAGGCAAAAGGCTATTCAAAATAAAAAGGGGAGGAAAAACTCAAAGGTGCAGCCCAATCGTGTAGGACTACGTAGCTGTAAGAAATGGATGGATATATGTCATCATATTTTGTGTCTCTTTATCAAAATGATATTTCACTCTTCCGAAAATCTCAGCATAGGCTCTTTCTTCCTCATCAAAGATTGGTGGCCCTGATCAGAACCGTTTGTTTAAGTTTTCGATTGGAATCTGTGAATTCCGGTTATTTCTGGTGGATGCTGAAGCAGGCACGGTGTGCCTATGATCGTTATTAACGAAATAAAATGTCCATCAATTCTGCATTCGCCTTTCGAAAGACATAATATCCAGGCGTCTGCTCTGAAAAGTTTAAAATATTTCATATAGGGAATCAAAAGTTATAGCAGTTACAAATTTAATGATTATTGCTTTCGATATTTCATTAATATGCAACCATATATACCGTGAATTTCCACCTGATGATAACCAAATAAATTATCATCAAACATGCAATTTGCAATCTCAATCAACTATAACCTAAAGCCTATTATTTGAATAATAGAAAATCTAATCTAAGTTCTAATATCAATGACAAAATAGGCAATACAACCATAATACAGTATTCAAATTACAGAATTATTACTCTTCAATCTCCTCATACCAAAGTGTAAATATTTCCTATGACACGTAACTACACTCTGTATGATGATTCTGCCTTTATAAAATATGAGAAGAGAATCAATAGTTGGTAACATAGAATACCACGCTGAAACAATTCTGTCTTTCATGGGTACTGGATAGATAGTAAGACTAATAACCAGTTTTTAAACAACAATGTGCATCATCCATCGTCAGTTATACAACCATCATCCAAACACGAGTTCCAATTGGGAAAAATGGGCAAAGCTAGATCACACGAGGAAAACCGCCTTTTCCGAGAACGGTTTAGGGAAAAAGCATATATGCATTACTTCGGAACGTCGCAACAATTTAAGTGACTTGCTGAACTACGATCCATTCACTTCATAAATTAATACATTTACTACATGAATTGATTGACATAGGAAATACTAGTATCCGATTTATAAATAGAGGAGGGAAACCATCGTATTTCCATAAAGCAAAATGAGAAAATTACAGACCTTCTTCAAAATAAAAAGCCTACGAAACATTGGTGGACGTGATAATGTGAATGATGTTGAAGGATTAAAGACAGACCAGTCAGAGCGATATATCGCGATAGAGAGAATACTTTAATTAAATTTGAAATTTATGGAGGGATGTTTTTTTTCAAAATTACTTTATCTGTTATGTCATTGGCACATCAGTCCGAGCGTATGGGGTTAAAGATGGTGGAGTTCACAGATTAACAAATTCTTAGCTATAAATTGAAAGGTTTAAAACAATTATTTTCTTTATAAAGATTGATGATTCTCGCATAGGTCCCTGGTCTTCCAGAAAAATATGAAAATGGTTCACACGTCTGCAAAATTTTAAAACTGCAAGATAAAGATGGCATAGTTGCGGGAGACATGAAAATAATAAACGTTATTATAGGTATAATGGCTCACGCGTCATCACATCCATGTCCAATACTGTAACACAGCTAAGCGGATTTTGGTGAGATGTAGCGAAAGTCTTAGGGAGTACGAAGAAATATGTTGACATGTAGAAGGAGACCAATTCTATATCGGCTTTATATTTTGCTTGTTGTGTAAATAAGTTGTGATGATTGATCTACGGTACAAATTAGCAGTTGATTCTGACTACCTGTCTTCCGCCATAACTACTTAAAACATTGGGAATTGTCAATGTCTTGTTTATAGCAATTGAAACAGTTGAATCTGGAAGGGGTTGTGGTCTACAAAAGCACATGTAAGGCCCGCATCAAACTTATAGAATCAATGTTTTTGGAGAACATGTTAAACTACAAGATCATTTGAAAGTAATAAAATATATTCAATAAATTTCAATTTTATGTTATACTAACCTTTCAGGTCCTGAAGCTGTTTGAGGCTATATATGGAGCGTGTTTCCAGGAAGAATTGGATCCAGGATATACATCCTTGATAGAAAATTTTCAGCAATATAGGAGGCGCTAAAACTACCAAATTCCTCAAAATTTCAATTTTCGCAATTTTTCGAAGAGACTGGGAAGTCACTTGGAATTATTGGAGAACAAGCTTTGGAGAGTGCTCCAAAAACATCAAAAACCTACTCAAACTACTATTAAAGTCTGTTGTTGTTTGCAATCGTGGACATTTGGTTTAAGCTCTCATTTCTTGTTTTGGAGATTGTTCTTTTTTGAACGGAATAAATTGTATAAAATGTATCATGTAAATTACCATAATAGCCGATAATAATAAATATAATTGAGGATTAGTTCAACTACAAGTATATACTTAAACAACTTAACTATATAAAACAAATATTATAATATCTTGCAATCAAACTAAAAACAATATTTTTTGTTGTTGGCAGTACATTTGGTTTTAATTGGTCTTCGACATATGGTTCTAGATAACGGCAATTTATTTTGATGAACAAGTCAATTTAATGAAAACTCAGTATTGTACAACGGATATTACTAAAAAATCCATCATGAAAAACTACAAATTTTGAAATTGGCATTACTTTTGATTCCCTAGATGAAATATTTTGAAATTTTCAGAGCAGACGCCTGGATATTATATCTTTCGAAAGGCGAGTTCAGAATGGATGGACATTTTTTTGCGTTAATAACGGTCACAGGCACACCGTCTGAAGTCCATTTCTCCTGCTTCGGTAAACAAACAGACAACGGTAAACAGACAACGGACCGTTAGGAGAATGATAAATTTTAAGAATCCTATGAAATTTTCTCGCGAGATTCTGAATTTGGTTATGAGATGTTGGTTATCTAAGATGCGTATTTTTGCGAAGAATAATAACAGAAATTTGACTCAAGGCGAAGTTTCTTCATATTACCAAACATTATCTCTTGGCATCTGTCTGGTTGCTGTAGATAGTTTCCACTGAGGTGGCGTCTTCATTGATTTTATACAAAAGAAGGTTGATACGACTATCCGAAATAAACTTCCTTCAACGTACAAAACTCAATCGTAAATAGCGAATTTGATAGCGCGTCGGAGGGAGATGATGCAGTAAATTTGAATAGATGAATCACTAACAGAAACCAAGCTTTCGTCAAGCAATCCAAACGCCGATGCCACCGAAACAGTCCATTTTCGCAATTAAACCTTTTTTTTTTTTCAGAAAATGCTGGTCCTGAGAAAAAACAATTTTCTTTCTCCAATGCACCTTTCCAACTAACTGACACCACAATTTGTAATAAGTTTTCAGCATCGCTACTGGCGATGCGGGATCGCAACAGTGCTATTTTTATAGTCAACCCTTTCTTCATATGAAATGCTGATTCGTTGAGGTTGATCTGCAGCAACACACCGAGCACCAAAACCAATGTGATGGATTTCCATTGAAAATGTTACCAGCAGCGCCTCCGTGATGCTGTGTCCGCTACGTTGCGATCGCTTTGATGAGTCTGCTCTGCGTGAAACCTTGATCAAACTGAGGATTAGATCCAAACCCGCAAGTGATTGATTTTTGATGTCTGTGCTAGTGATACATATACGTGATTGGTTGGTTTACCTATTTCTAAACTTTTTATCAATTATCGATAGTCAATAGTTGAAAATCAACATTTCCATATAAATACAAAGTAGCGTTGACTCATTCTTGATCGAATAATAAAAAAAATAAAAATCCATCGAGAAACGGCTGAGATATTATAATTTAAAGTCTATCATATTTTCGTGACGGTCCTCGATTTTCGCAAAGTAAACGAAGAGAAATCTCTCTTGTGAGTTATTAATTGAAGCTAGAAAATTTAATTTAATTATGATGAGTGTGTTGCGGACACTTTTTCATTTAATCAGACTTTTAAAAACATTTGCATACATATATCAGTAAACAGCCATTAGTGAAAAAGTTATCTTTAAGGAAATTAGTTCTCCCAACCCCGAGAACGACTGAAAATTCAATGAGCGAGTTATTAATTAGGCATAGCTAAGCTAGGCAACTATCACTGAAGCCATTGATAAATCTCGGTCGAAACAAGGATTTTGAGCTTAACCTAAACCAGCTGCACGAAATCAGCACGTCGAAAAACATTTCGTTGAACGACATTTAGTCTAATGACATTTGGTCGAAAGACATTACTTCGTATGGACATTTAGTCGAAGGGACATTTAGTCGAAAATGATTTTTTACTCCATTAGAAACGTAGGACATTTGGTCGAATGACTTTTGATCAAGAGGACACTACGTCGAATGGACATTTGGTCGAATGGACGTTTAGTCGAAATCAGATTAAAGAACTTTAGTCAATAACAAATGAAAAATAAATTATCTATTGCGGTGTTTCTAAAAGTAGCATAATTATTGCTCCAAAATTGTCAAAAAGAATGATGGGTTATGAACCCATAATACGAAAACGGTGAATTTTCCGAGAATATTTCTGACTGGATATTGACTTTGCCGAAACCCTCTAACCGACTACGATGAATCAGTGCCTGGTCAAAAGAAAATTTAGTCAAATGATGTTTCGTCATTAGACATGACGTCGAATAAACATATGACCATTTGATCGAAGTCAAATTTTTGGCCAATAATTAACGAACTATGGTTGGAAGACAGTTTTATACTGAACTAACTATTGAGTGAAAGAAAGAGTATCAATGAAAAGAATAAGAAAACTATTTCCATTCGACCATATGTCCCTTCGACTAAACGTCCTTTCGATGAAACGACATTTGACCAAATGTCATTCGAGAAAATGTCATACAACGAAGTGTTCCAAAGCCAACTACGATGAAGAATTAGCAAAATAACATTGATATCATTGGTTTTTGATTAAGTGCCGAAAATAGAATGGAGGTTATTTCACCATCAGTACCTAATATTTCGCTATTTCTGTAGGTTTTCAATTTTTCTATAATCCATCAGGGTCCTCAGAAGTTTCTGTTAGCTCAGGTGAACAACCTCCATTGACTTCCGTATTCGTTTCTTCCGCTGATGATTGAACTTCCACACGTCCACTGAATGCCTCTAATTTGTTTAGTCATGTTTCTTGTGGATTATTTATTGAAATTTAACCAGAAATTTATTAATGAATTATTCATTTAATTAATTTCCTATTACCAACTAAACATTTTCAACATTCGACTAAATGTCCCATCGACCAAATGTCCTTTCGACTAAATGTCATCCGACTTAACGTCATTAGACGAAATATCATTCGGAGATCTGTTCCAAAGCCACAAATTTGATGTCCATGCCGGCGACGCACGTGCAACATTAATTCGTTAACATATTTTTACAGTGCCTGGCAAAATTCAGTTTTTCAAAGTATCTGTATATTAAAAGAATATGGCAATTCGCAGCACCTACTTCCAACATAGCCTCCCGTATCGGTACACCTGGAGATCACCACTGCAGACAGAATCACAAATCGACCACGTTCTGATTGATGGACGGCACTTCTCCGACATTATCGACGTCAGGACATATCGTGGCGCTAACATCGAATCTGACCACTATCTCCCAAAACTATTCAAAACTATCCATCATCAACAATGTTCGGTACCGACGACCGCCGCGGTACGACCTAGAGCGACTGAAGCAACCTGATGTCGCCACTGCATACGCGCAGCGTTGCCGGAAGAGGATGAGCTCGATGGGGCCCCTCTTGAGGACTGCTGGAATACAGTTAAAGCAGCCATTAACAACGTAGCGGAGAACAACGTCGGGTATATGGGACGAAGTCGACGGAACGATTGGTTCGACGAAGAGTGCAGACAGATTCTGGAGGAGGAGGACGCAGCGCGGGCTGTCGCGCTGCAGCAAGTTACCCGGCAGAACGTGGAACGTTATAGACGGAAGCGGAGACAGCAGACCCGCTTTTTTCAGGAGAAGAAACGCCGCCTGGAAGAAGCGGAGTGCGAGGAGATGGAACAGCTATGCCGTTCTCAAGAAACAGGCAAGTTCTACCAGAAGCTCAACGCATCCCGCAAAGGCTTCGTGCCGCGAGCCGAAATGTGCCGGGATTTGACGGACGAACGTGTGGTGATCGAAAGGTGGAAGCAGCACTACGAGGAACATTTGAATGGCGCTGAGAGTACAGGCAGTGAAAGTCAAGACAGCGGAGGAGATGACTATGTCAGTTCAGCGGACGATGGAAGCCAACCAGCCCCACCTTGAGGGAAGTTAAGGATGCCATCCAACAGCTAAAGACCAATAAAGCAGCTGGTAAGGATGGTATCGGAGCTGAGCTCATCAAGATGGGCCCGGAAAAGCTAGCCACTTGTCTGCACAAATTGATAGTCAGAATCTGGGAAACTGAACAGCTACCGGAGGAGTGGAAGGAAGGGGTTATATGCCCCATCTACAAGAAAGGCTACAAGCTGGAGTGTGAGAACTTTCGAGCGATCACCATCCTTAATGCCGCCTGCAAAGTGATATCCCAGATCATCTTCCGTCGTCTGTCACCATCAGTGAATGAGTTCGTGGGAAGTTATCAAGCCGTGAATACCAGGTCCCAAAGCATCATCTGTTCGTTGATTTCAAGGCGGCATACGACAGTATAGATCGCGTAGAGCTATGGAAAATTATGGACGAGAACAGCTTCCCTGGGAAGCTTACCAGACTGATCAAAGCAACGATGGATGGTGTGCAAAACTGTGTGAAGATTTCGGGCGAACACTCCAGTTCGTTCGAATCGCGTCGGGGACTAAGACAAGGTGATAGACTTTCGTGCCTGTTGTTCAACATTGCGTTAGAAGGTGTCATGCGGAGAGCCGGGGTACGATTTTCAACAGATCCAGTCAATTTATTTGTTTCGCGGATGACATGGACATTGTCGGCCGAACATTTGCAAAGGTGGCAGAACTGTACACCCGCCTGAAACGTGAAGCAACAAAAGTTGGACTGGTGGTGAATGCCTCAAAGACAAAGTACATGTTTGTGGGCGGAACAGAGCGTGACAGGGCCCGCCTGGGAAGCAGTGTTACGATAGACGGGGATACCTTCGAGGTGGTCGAGGAATTCGTCTACCTCGGATCCTTGCTAACGGCTGATAACAATGTCAGTCGTGAAATACGAAGGCGCATAATCTGTGGAAGTCGGGCCTACTACGGGCTCCAGAAGAAACTGCGGTCAAAAAAGATTCGCCACCGCACCAAATGTGTCATGTACAAGACGCTGATAAGACCGGTTGTCCTCTACGGACATGAAACATGGACAATGCTCGAGAAGGATTTGCAAGCACTCGGAGTATTCGAGAGACGGGTGCTTAGGACCATCTTTGGCGGTGTGCAAGAAGACGGTGTGTGGCGGCGAAGAATGAACCACGAGCTCGCCCAGCTCTACGGCGAACCCAGTATCCAGAAGGTAGCAAAATCCGGAAGGGTACGATGGGCAGGGCATGTTGCAAGAATGCCGGACAGCAACCCTGCAAAGATGGTGTTCGCTTCCGATCCGGCAGGTACGAGACTAAGTGGAGCGCAGCCAGCGAGATGGGCAGACCAGGTGCAGAACGACTTGGCGAGCGTGGGGCGTATTCGAGGGTGGAGAGATGCGGCCTCGAACCGTGTATTGTGGCGTCAAATTGTTGATTCAGTGTTATCTGTTTAGATGAATGAATGAATGAATGTCGAAAATATGTGTTCGGTTCTTTAAAAAGTGAACCTATTTCGGACATACCTCAGAATACTGTTTTTAAACTTACAATGTTTTGCTGGAGATATGAAACTGCTTCAATTAGGTTTCAATAAGTCAACAACATCATTCACATGTTTTAAGTCTTTGTACAAATAAACTTACCGCTTTTGAAAGTTGACTTCAATTTTACAATGTCGTTTTGGTTTTGGTCTAACCCAGCCGGAAAGGGGAAATGCGTAAATTTTTTCTTAATAATTGCTTTATTTTATAAGAAACAAATGTAGGAGATACCTTATGGATAGCTTATTTTTGCAATAAAATATAAGTGTTGCATTTATTTAGTTTTGTGTGATATAAATGCAAAATTGAGCTAGGTGGTCCAAAATATGAGCCCGGTCCAAAATACAGCCGTTACCCTATATCCTATTGTTTTCAAAAGTGATCCGACTCAAGACGTCAGGCTCAGAGTGTAAATGTAATCATATATGAATAAGATCAGTATAACTTTGTCGAAAAAGGAAAGGCGTCGCGCGGATTCCTGTAGGGCCCTTGTGAAGTATTTTTAAAGCACCTCTTTCTTATTAGAAGCCGAATTCTTCACTTCCACTTAGACTTCCGAGCCTCCTATAAAAAATGTTGAATTTGGAAGGAAATGTTGGAATTTTGGTACAAGTGTTTGTATGAGAAAAGAATCATAATTTTTCATACCTGGCCAACTGCTGCCGTAAAAACTTTGCAATAACATTATCTGGGAATTGACGGCTGAAGTTTTGTTATGAAGAATGAATTTCTTTCGGCGATAACAGTCTTAATAAGTAGCAAATACTTTGTTGCTCCTACATCCGATGCTTCGGTTAATTTATTTAAAGAAGGTTAAATAAATTAACCGAAACATCGGATGTAGGAGCTACAAAGTATTTGCTAATTATTAAGACTGTTATCGTCGAAAGAAATTCAATCTTCTTTGCAATAACATTTCTGAAATACGAATCCTCGTGCATTTTAGAAAGGTGCAGAGTATTCTTCTAGTGAGCAAATGTATGCTATTGACAACTCTCTATCTTCGTATACGCCTGGCAGATGTGGATATGTAAATGAGACCACTAGATAAAAAATAAATTCCATGCAATAATTTCCTGGTTTTGAGTTAGCTCAATACCATAAAATCAAGCTGATAAGACAATATGAAGTATGCTTTAGCATGATAACATAATTCTCAAGTGAAATAAGGTTTTTAACAGAATTTGAATCCAAACACAAAAAAATCTCACAAATTCTATATTTTTATACGGTTATTGTTATAAATGTGAACTGATATAGAATTGATCAAATTTTAAAGCACACACTTCACGATGAATTCATTTGAAAGCAGCATTCATGCTTGAGTATTAACACTTCAGAGAAATGCTAATAACTTAGCCGGGCAAACTCTAATCTTCTCGCGGTTTTCTGCATAACATTATGTATTAAATTCTTCAAGATCTGGATGAGTATCATAATTCTGCATCATAAGTTGTGCCGTCCAACTGCAATTCACTCAGAAAAATATATTAAGCTCTTTTAGTGGAATGTATTAAACCGTCTAAGACGAATTAAGTACTGTCCATTTAAGTCGAGTCAAGTACAAGACACTGGAGACGACCACACAGTTGTGGTCGAAATACGTATCTGCAAAGATAACGAAAATTAACTGGTGGAATTAAATGGACAGTACTTAATTCGTCTTAGACGGTGCAATTCACTATTTTTGGATGTTTCTGCATACATTTTTGCATATAAACTTCCAACGGGTTTAGCACCGCCCAAACGTTGACCGATTTGGCTGAAATTTTGTCCAGAGCATCAGGGCATCAAATAGAACCGTATAAAAGGCCCATCAAAAATATTGAAAAAAGTTTTTCCCATACTAATTTGAGCCACCCTATTTTGTGTGTGTGTGTGTGTGTGTGTGTGTGTGTGTGTGTGTGTGTGTGTGTGTGTGTGTGTGTGTGTGTGTGTGTGTGTGTGTGTGTGTGTGTGTGTGTGTGTGTGTGTGTGTGTGTGTGTGTGTGTGTGTGTGTGTGTGTGTGTGTGTGTGTGTGTGTGTGAGTGTGTGTGTGTGTGTGTGTGTGTGCATGAGCGTATGTGTACAAAAAATGTGAGATACACTTTATGGCACTTCGTATTATCCGATTCGAGTTCCATTCGACGCGGAATCCTTCCTTATTTTTCGCTATTGAAAATTGGCCCATTCGGCCATTGCGTTCCGGAGTTATTAGAAAAATATTGATTTTTTCCACATTTTTCCCAAGGGGCCTCCCTTGGAAAAATATGCAACTGAGAAAAATGCGATTGAAGCTAGAAACATATTTTTCAGTTTGTAGCTAAATTGTCCCATGAAATTTTGATAAATAAACGTATATCGATGAAAATAGTGTATTTCTAATGGCTTAGTATTAGAATACATACTAATTACATACATACTAATATTAGTATGTTTCAAAGGATAAACATTGTTTTTTTAGTAGAATTTATTCAGTGGGATATTTATGCTGCGAAATTGAAGACAAAATTGATAATTCCAACAGTGCTAGAGTATCATCAGATTACTTTGCGCTTAGCAAAAGTTTAGTTGGGTCTGGATGATAATCTGTTTCAAATTAGATGCATTAGGTCTTTTCAAAGCGTATTGTAAAAGGGCCATACACTAATAACGTAAACTTTTGGGGGAGGGGCTCTTACGCTCCTTAGAAAAAAAATGTGTATAAAAAAGCTGACATAGGGACGAGTGTGTCTGAAAAACCTCAGAGATATTATACCTTACATAAGTATAGGGACAGTGAGAATTGGTTCCTATACATCATTTGATCCTGAAATAAGTTCAGGTCAGTGGCGTAGCCATGGGGGTGGTTTTGGACATAAAACTCCCCCAAAAGTCAAAGTGTTTTTTCGGAAACCCTTCACCAATTTTCTGGCTACGCCACTGGTTTAGGTAAATTATGTTTCAGCGCAGATGGATTTTTGGAAGAATCATCAAAATCAGGTTCCGAGGTAACTCAATACCGCAATACTGCGAAGGTGTTTGATGATTCCTATGAAATTTATTTCAGATTAGCATCTGATGTTTCGACTGGAAGCTTCCACCTGTGTGGGATGCGTGTATGAACATTTGTAAACACATGTTAAGGACCATTTTTTCGTAATAAGTTGCACTCGACGAGAAATTCGGCCCCATTGTTTGCTATGAAAATCGGTTAGTCACTTCGTTCTGAAGCTATTGCAAAAATGTTGTATATATGTAAATGAATTGGACCTACCTTCCTAAGATTCCTACCTACCTAAGATTCCACGCGGGGTTTCCCGTTCGAAAGGAACAACCGCTCCCTAGAAAACGCCGCAATGTTATCTCCCCATAAGAATCGAGTATACGGGCAGCAAAAAGCGTGGTGCGTCGTTTCCTCTAAGGAGCGCCGCGTGTACTTTTGAGCAAATGCGTTAATAGCCATGCGCTTGGAAGAACGACTACAAAGCGATGATGCTTAGGTGGCTTGGTTGGACTCACGGTCAAAGGAATTTTCGGGTGCAATTAGGCATAAAAGTATTATCGCCTCATCATATACGAATGCAAAAATGGTAATGCCAATAAGGAAAGAAGAAAAAGTGTAAATAAATACATAGAATGCGAATAAAAATCAGACTATTCTCACTTAAGTTTTAATATAAATCATCTTAATGTGCTTCAATTATTACTTTTCAATTTTCATAATGCACAAGAAAGGCATCAACGATGTTAGGTGGATTGACCTTTTTACCCATAGAAACTATACCACAACCCATATTCTTTCTCTGAATGAGTTGATAATGAAAATTGGCCTCTTCGAAGTAATTTAAGGTGACTCGGGGAGACACTACACACCGTGTTATTTTTCCTATCTTTTTTCTCTTTCTAGCATTGCCACCTCGTAATTTTGGAGCGGCGTATTTCGGTTTTCAGTTGTTTGATGTAACTGTAAATGTATCAGCATTAGAGATGGGCAAAACAGCTCATTGTAGTGAGCGGATCTGATCCGTTCAGCTCATTGAAAAGAGTCAGCTCCTTGGATCAGCTCTTCAGTTCTTTAATGCTACATATAATAAAACATAATTGTTAATATTATTATTTTAATTATAGTTCAAAAAGTTGAAAAATTTATGTCATTCATTAATTTATTCATTCATTCATCATTCATCTATTTACCTTTCTTTGAAATTTTTAAAATGTTAAGCTACAGTGAGGTAATAATTTCTATTGAAAAACCGACAATTTTAAACTAATAACATTTATTACGCTTTTTCTGACCGTCTAGTTTTGAAGTCTAGGAGTTCATTTAGAACCATCACATTTATTTCTATACAAAAACATTATTTTCTATTTATAATTCTAAGTTACATTTGGTTGATAACGTTTCTCAAATCGATAATTTGAATAATTCAGTGCCTAGTCTCTGATATGTATATGAACCATATCACGTGTCATAAGTTTTCTCTTCATACTGGGTGCAGTATATCAATGCCTTGTTTGCGCGCGCTTCTAACCCTTCTAACCATGCGTAGTTGACATTTTCATACAAGCGAGCCCATTCATCTAGGGGGAATGACGGCTTTGGCAGGTTTTGTTCTATTATTGGCAGGGGGGTTTTTTATGACTGACTTGGCTCAAATTTGGCCTAAACATTCTTTGCATATCAAAGAATATTGTGGCCAAATTTCATAAAATTTGGTCGACAAAAACCCCCTTCCAATAATAGAACAAAACCTGCCAAAGCCGTTTTTCCCCCTATATTGGTTCCCGAAATGCGAGAGAAATAAAAACAAGAGAGTAAAAAATACAGCGCACGGTGCTACAAACAAACAGAGTGAACTTGTAGCAGTATGCTAGCAGGAAAACCCGTCGCAAGCAAAAGATCCGCTCCGTGCAAGACACAGATCCCAGTTCGGTTCGTTTGAACCACACGGTTCGCTCGCTAGAATCGGTCGCGACTGATCCGGATCGAGATCCGTGTCGCACGGATCTGAGCTGGTGGCGCAGCTCTCGCTTCCATGTCACAGCAATTTCGAGCTGGACGACGACATGAGCGGAACTGAGAGTTGTACGGATCTTCGGATCTTTTGCTTAGTACGGTTCGTTCGCTACCGCACTACTAGGTACCTTTTGTGTGTCCGTTCGTAACGCCGAGTATGTGGGTATGGGTTAAGAAATAGGCGGCAAGCTATTTTTGCTTGTGTGTTTCTTATTCCTCTCTGCAGCAGAAATGATTTCTGTTGCTTGGCTAGATGGTGCTGTCGCTAGGCTTGATGGTGCTTGAGGTGCAAATAATAAACGATCAGCACGTGCGCGGTACTGGACTGGAATGCTCATACAAGCTCGCTTGTGTTGTGTACCGCAAGCGTGGTATTTTCGTTTGTGCTGTACAAAATACAACAGCGCGCGTACTCGAGTGCGTACGCTCGAGGGAGTTTCTCTAGGCGCGTGTTTGACAATGATTTCATCAATTTAAAGTGAGCTACTGAGCTGGGCTTCTTTAAAAAAGATCCATGGCTCATCAGCTCAATGTAAGGAAGCGAATCTTTGGAACAGCTCCTGAGCGGAGCGCCCATCTCTAATCAGCATGTAGATTGCGAGTAAGCACGCGCCTGTGATACTTTTTCAAAGTCATATTTATTGTAGAAAGAAATTAAGCATTCAATGATGAAATGATGACGATTTGATGATTGTTTGTGCTTCCCGTGTCACCTTAATACATGTTGTATGAAATTTGTTTCAATGGGACAGTTATGCTTGGAAATTCTACAATGGGACAACATAGCCCGACATTTTTTCGCCAAGTTTTCGAACAAACTATAAGTATTTATTTGTTCACAATAAAATATACATTAATTTAGAACGTTTGGTGCATAAAACTCAAAAATGATAAAAATCGAGATGGGACAGATATGCTTGGGACGGCAGTACAGGTCACATAAAACCATAATTTTCTCTCACATCTTACAGAAAATAAATCGGGTGAATCTTTGTAATTTACTTAGTATCTTTCTATAAACTGGTAAATGCAACCGCGCTCAACTTGTATATAGTGTGTCGGTAATAAAACAAGCAAAGAGCATTATTTCACCGATAAAATTGTGATCAGGTGGGTTTTCGAAAATCGGAAGCTTTCTTTCTGTTAAGAAGGAGGCGGAGCTAACAGCTTAACGCATTCTGCGATCGATAAACATGGTGTCTGTCGACCGTGCAGATACACTCCCATGATACGGATTTGAATAAATTATAGAATTGAAATGTAATAATGTTTGCAGTCGTGTTGAGATAAGCGGATAAATGTCATCTCCTTATGTCCTTCGTTTGGTTCGTTCCCGTCTCGAGGAGATAAAAATATCCCCGCGGGGCCACAATCCGAAAGAAATGCAAAATTTAAGAACCAAAGCAACAATCTGCTGGATGAAAGGAAACATGTGCTGAGTGGCATTTTACTCACACTCGCGACTGTGGAGGGTAGCTGAATGTTCTTGCATGCAACTTGATAAGAGTTAGGATATCGATAATTGCAGCCAAGACAATTAAAGTGACAGACATTTTTGAATGTTTATTTGGTGGAGAAAAATTTAGCATTTGACAAAATCTTCGTCAACCATTCAGATTATCAAAACTTCTTCAAAATGAACTGCTCAATTTTGTTTTGTTTCTCACCACGGGACATATGCTTTGAAGAAAATGAATGAAATCAGTCCATATCGTGGAAACTGTACATCTATTGTTCACCAAAAAGATCGTACAAAATTGAATAAATTTCTCTTCTATGAACTCTGCCACTGCATATAGCACATGATTTACCACGTTTCCTGGACAACAAATCAAATTCTATTTGCTCCCCGCAGCGCAGGGCACAACCGCTCACAAACCCTAAACGATTCCAATCTGGCCCGTAGGCCTGTAGTGAGCGATTCGTATCCTGCTGCACCAAAGGGTCCCACCAAAAACTGTTTCCAAACACGGCCCTGCTGCTCTCCCTAATGCACTAACTTCTTACTGCAGGAACAAAGGCAAAAACGGACCTCGCCATAAATCAAAGCATCCATTCGGCCGCGTGAAAGCACCTCCTACCTCCCAAGTCGTTCCAAGACGCAGGCAGACAGACAAAAGCACGTCACCCAGCAGGGAGCAGCTGCCAAGAAGATGTCCTTTCGGGATCGGACAGTGCTGGGATACGGTGCCAAAAGTGAATCCATCCCGGTAGGTATATCTGCTCTGCCAAACGTGCGCACCAGATAAAGTTGTCACAATATTTATCTGACTCTCCTCGATTGGCTCAAGGTCTCGTTTAGCGAATCCCGACGGTTATGTGGCTTGGCAGTTATTGTGGCAGGCTGGGTTCCAGTTCAAATCACGCTCTTTGTTGCTGAAGGTCAGTATGTGGTGTGAAAACCAGAGAGTGGTTATGGTTTGAACGTGCTACCGGATAGAAATTGGCAAAACATGATATTTTGTCGATTTAATGATTTGGAAATATTAGAAGCAATATGTTCGAAATGTAGAATAGGGGTACCCAATCACATGGCATTAGGCCTCTCAAAGTAACGGATTAATTTTGACGCGCTTTTCGGACTTAGGATCGTTTGAATATATAAAAATCTTCAAATTGATAAATATTGAGGAGAAGTACCAAAACAATATCCAAAACAATAGAAAATCGCTCTTCATTAAATATTCCACATTTTTTGAAATTTTTCGCTGAAATTGATAGAAAGCCCAAAAAATACCATTCTTCCAAATAAATTCCAAAGGTACCGCTCGCCAAAAGTGAGAAATTCCACCCGCTGAACCTTCGACACGGTTAATCAACGCACACAGTGTGGAAGCAATTTCCACATGATACACATTGCTTCGCTTGGTTTCGAATTGCTGCGCTTCGATAATGATTTTCAGATTTAATCAAGCGTGAAATCTGCTCAAATTGTCTACGTTTTTGATTGAATCACGTACAGAGGCACCGACGAACGGACGACGGAGCTACAGCAGCCAGCAGCAACAGTTACCTTGTGTATTATTTAGGCAATCCCTGTTGATCGTCGTCGGTAGAGGCTGCTAATGCTTTGCGGCTTTCGACTGATGCCTATGCCGGCTGGTAGGAATGTAGCAGGTAACTTCTAGATGGCGGAGGCCCGTCTTCTCTTCTGCGCACGTTTTTGACAGATTTACATCCGAACCCCTGGCACCTTTCGTTCTAGCGCTACTGGCGATCGATTGATTGGAAAGGGAATCACACGGCTGCCGGTCGTCGATTGTACTGAAAGCGCTGAACATATTTTCACATACATACACGAAAACAGTCGGCTTATTGAAGATTAAACATGTTTGGGCATAATTTCCCAGCACGAGGATGTGGTGGAGTGAAGAAGGTGCACTGAACCAGTAAAGCGTGCAAACAGACATCAATCAGTATCAGCAGCAGCCGAACGGCTTTCGCATTTGAATGGACTTCGATCTAAAAGTGCTCCATACTTCGTATGACGCAGGACGTTGAAGGTTATTAGTTCAAGGCCAGCAAGCAAAGCAAGGAATCGAGCGATGATTAGATCTGAGCGAGAGAACGAGCTGAAGAATAAAATCCATCTTTCATCATCAAACAATTTTCGAATTATGAGAAATCATTGAATGATTTTCTTTGATGATATGTTTCTTGGTATGAAACCTTCCGACAGGCGGACGCCGAAGGCGTAATGAAAGAAAGGAAAAATAAGTTTGCTGCTAATAAAAGGCTCCTGGTGGTTTTTCATTTTTTGCTTCCTCCAAAGTGATGAAAAAAGAAATCAACTCACATTCAATTAAATAATAACAATAATCGGGAGGGCGTATGTAACTCAATAGCGAGAAGTGTTGTTACAAAACAGGTCATATCTAAGTTGACTGGGTTCGAGTTGAGAAGATTTTCGGGTGACTAATCTTCCGTTATTAAATGATATTTCGATTAAGAAGCATCGCTGTTGATAGCTTTGAAAGTGCCTGAGAATCCTTAAGCTGTGAGTCGGCACTGTCCCACTTGGGGGATGCGATGTCAAAAAAAAACAAGAAGAGAAAAACAATTTCAAAGCTCCTTCGCATCAAGCAAAAGTGGGTTCTCAGTCGCTTCTTGGGAGTTCATTATGAACCCATCAAAGAGAAGTTTGTGGCTGACTCGGCTGGAGGCCTTACTTCGCAGTTAACTACTACAACGGGTGGACAAGCATCAAGTGGGCCTGAAACTGGTAGAACACACTGGGGCATGAGCTCGGAGAAAAGAAAATGTGAATGGTGGTGCTGTGTGGGATCGTGTGTGAAAGTCTCGTGCCGTAATGCTCCAGCTGTGCGAAAGCACCCCAAGTGGTCTGCAGTGGGTCTTTTTTTTTCGAGCGGCATAATGCAACAAGTTGTACCGGACAGCACGCCAAAGTGGGGGAAAATGTTTGCAGGTTCGCCATTGTGAGCGAATTAAATGTTCAGTTCAATGGGTGTTGAAACCAAATAAATCGAACTTTACATAGGATATTATTGATATGCTGCAATGAAATGAAACAAGGGACTTTTCCATATTATTTGTGTACTGGCTTATTTTACATTGTTCGTTTGCATCCAGTTAGCATCAACGTGGTCCAGAGGAATTCGTCGATATTTGTTCTATGTGCAGGCAGATGGACCATAATTAAATTGCTCATCCAAACATTCAATCCTCTCACATTCATCAACGTTGCAAAAATGCCGCTTGGGAAAACGTATTAAACTAATAACTCTCGGCCAAATGAACCCTTTCAAAGTCACCTATTTCAGCTGAATGATTTTACTATCGCTGTAATGGAATTACGGTTCCCTTGTGCTCAAATTTGCATTCCTGTAGTTTTCCATGGGTTTGCCATTCGTACCACTTTATCTCCCCATATGTTGTACAGTGGTGATCAGATTTTATCCAAGCACAATTCAACAAATACAAAACAAAATTGATAATAAGAATGACTTTAGGAGAATTCTGAAAGTTTTTATGTTTTCCAACGAGTAAGACTAAACAGTAAGACTAATTTCCCCAGAAGAAAGCCGAAACGTCGGGCAGTTAAAACATTATTGTTTGGACAATTTAGACTGTAAAGCCGAATTCCATTACATTAATAACATGCTCCCATGAATCGATATCGCGTCATAAAACATTTGTTTTCTTTTCTGCTTTCCTCTTCAATTTCCTTGTTTCTTGTTTCTTGTTTCTTGTTTCTTGTTTCTTGTTTCTTGTTTCTTGTTTCTTGTTTCTTGTTTCTTGTTTCTTGTTTCTTGTTTCTTGTTTCTTGTTTCTTGTTTCTTGTTTCTTGTTTCTTGTTTCTTGTTTCTTGTTTCTTGTTTCTTGTTTCTTGTTTCTTGTTTCTTGTTTCTTGTTTCTTGTTTCTTGTTTCTTGTTTCTTGTTTCTTGTTTCTTGTTTCTTGTTTCTTGTTTCTTGTTTCTTGTTTCTTGTTTCTTGTTTCTTGTTTCTTGTTTCTTGTTTCTTGTTTCTTGTTTCTTGTTTCTTGTTTCTTGTTTCTTGTTTCTTGTTTCTTGTTTCTTGTTTCTTGTTTCTTGTTTCTTGTTTCTTGTTTCTGGTTTCTTGTTTCTTGTTTCTTGTTTCTTGTTTCTTGTTTCTTGTTTCTTGTTTCTTGTTTCTTGTTTCTTGTTTCTTGTTTCTTGTTTCTTGTTTCTTGTTTCTTGTTTCTTGTTTCTTGTTTCTTGTTTCTTGTTTCTTGTTTCTTGTTTCTTGTTTCTTGTTTCTTGTTTCTTGTTTCTTGTTTCTTGTTTCTTGTTTCTTGTTTCTTGTTTCTTGTTTCTTGTTTCTTGTTTCTTGTTTCTTGTTTCTTGTTTCTTGTTTCTTGTTTCTTGTTTCTTGTTTCTTGTTTCTTGTTTCTTGTTTCTTGTTTCTTGTTTCTTGTTTCTTGTTTCTTGTTTCTTGTTTCTTGTTTCTTGTTTCTTGTTTCTTGTTTCTTGTTTCTTGTTTCTTGTTTCTTGTTTCTTGTTTCTTATTTCTTGTTTCTTGTTTCTTGTTTCTTGTTTCTTGTTTCTTGTTTCTTGTTTCTTGTTTCTTGTTTCTTGTTTCTTGTTTCTTGTTTCTTGTTTCTTGTTTCTTGTTTCTTGTTTCTTGTTTCTTGTTTCTTGTTTCTTGTTTCTTGTTTCTTGTTTCTTGTTTCTTGTTTCTTGTTTCTTGTTTCTTGTTTCTTGTTTCTTGTTTCTTGTTTCTTGTTTCTTGTTTCTTGTTTCTTGTTTCTTGTTTCTTGTTTCTTGTTTCTTGTTTCTTGTTTCTTTCTTGTTTCTTGTTTCTTGTTTCTTGTTTCTTGTTTCTTGTTTCTTGTTTCTTGTTTCTTGTTTCTTGTTTCTTGTTTCTTGTTTCTTGTTTCTTGTTTCTTGTTTCTTGTTTCTTGTTTCTTGTTTCTTGTTTCTTATTTCTTGTTTCTTGTTTATTTGTCTTCTATTTTTTTCTTTTGTCTTTTGTTTTCTGTGTTTTATCTTCTGTCTTCAATCTGCTGTCTTCTGTCTGATGTCTTCTGTCTTTTGTTTTCTGTCTTCTGTCTTCTATCTGCTGTCTTCTGTCTGATGTCTTCTGTCTTTTGTTTTCTGTCTTCTGTTGTCTGTCGTTTGTCGTCTGTCATCTTCTGTCTTCTGTCTTCAGCTTCTGTCTTCTGCCTTCTATTTTCTGTCTTCTGTCTTCTGTCTTTTGTCTTCTGTTTTTTGTATTCTGTCTTCTGTCTTCTGTTTTCTGTCTTCTGTCTTCTGTCTTCTGTTTTCTGTCTTCTGTCTTCTGTATTCTGTCTTCTGTATTCTATCTTCTGTCTTCTGTCTTCTATCTTCTATCTTCTATCTTCTTTCTTATATCTTCTGTCGTCTATCTTTTATCTTCTGTCTTCTGTCTTATGTCTTCTGTCGTCTGTCTTCTGTCTTCTGTCTTCTGTCTTCTGTCTTTTGTCTTCTGTCTTCTATCTTATGTCTTATGTCTTTTGTTCTCTGTTTTCTGTTTTCTGTCTTCTGTCTCATATATCCTGTCTTCTGTCGTCTAACGTCTGTCGTTTGTCTTCTGTCTCGCCTGTCTTTGCCTTCTTTCTACTGTCTTCTGTTTTCCGTCTTCTGTCTTCCGTCTTCTGTCGTCTGTCTTCTGTCTTCTGTCTTCTGTATTATGTCTTCTGTTTTCTGTCATCTGTCTTCTGTCTTCTGTCTTCTTTTTTCTGTCATCTGTCTTCTGTCTTCTGTCTTATGTCTTCTGTTTTCTGTCTTCTGCTTTCTGTCTTCTGTCTTATGTCTTCTGTCTTATGTCTTCTGTCTTCTGTATTTTGTTTTCTGTCTTCTGTCTTCTGTCTTCTGTTTGCTGTCTTCTGTCTTCTGTCTTTTGTATACTGTCTCTTCCTTTTGTCTTCTATCTTCAGTCTTCTCTCTTCTGTCTTATGTCTTCTGTTTTCAGTCATCTGTCTTCTATTTTCTGTCTTCTGTCTTCTGTTTCCTGTCTTCTGTCTTTTGTCTTCTGTCTTCTATCTTCTTTCTTCGGTCATCTGTTCACTGTCTTCTTCCTTTTGTCTTCTATCTTCAAACTTCTCTCTTCTGTCTTATGTTTTCTGTCATCTGTCGTCTGTTTTCTGTCTGCTCTCTTCTGTCTTCAGCCTTCTGTCTTCTGTCTCCGGTCTTCTGTTTCCTGTCTTCTGTCTTTTGTCTTCTATCTTCTGTCTTCTGTCTTCTGTCTTCTGTCTTCTGTTTTCTGTCTTCTGTCTTCTGTCTTCTGTCTTCTGTCTTCTGCCTTCTGTCTTCTGTCTTCTATTTTCTGTCTTCTGTTTCCTGTCTTCTGTCTTTTGTCTTCTTTCTTCAGTCTTCTCTCTTCTGTCTTATGTTTTCTGTCTTCTGTCTTCTGTCTTCTGTCTTCTGTCTTCTGTCTTCTGTCTGCTGTCTTCTGTCTTCTGTCTTCTGTATACTGTCTTCTTCCTTTTGTCTTCTATCTTCAGTCTTCTCTCTTCTGTCTTATGTCAGTCTGTCGTCTATTTTCTGTCTGCTTTCTATCTGCTCTCTTCTGTCTTCTGTCTTCAGTCTTCTGTTTTCTGTCTTCTGTCTTCTGTCTTCTGTCTGCTGTCTTCTGTCTTCTATCTTCTGTATACTGTCTTCTGTATACTGTCTTCTGTATACTGTCTTCTTCCTTTTGTCTTCTATCTTCAGTCTTTTCTCTTCTGTCTTATGTCAGTCTGTCGTCTATTTTCTGTCTGCTTTCTATCTGCTCTCTTCTGTCTTCTGTATTCAGTCTTCTGTTTTCTGTCTTCTGTCATCTGTCGTCTGTTGTCTGTTTCCTGTCTGCTGTCTTCTGTCTTCTGTTTTCAGTCATCTGTCTTCTGTCTTCAGTCGTCTGTCGTCTGTCGTCTGTTTCCTGTCTGCTGTCTTCTGTCTTCTGTTTTCAGTCATCTGTCTTCTGTCTTCAGTCTTCTGTCTTCTGTTTTCTGTCTTATGTTTCCTGTCTTCTGTCTTCTGTCTGCTGTCTTCTGTCTTCTGTATACTGTCTTCTTCCTTTTGTCTTCTATCTTCAGTCTTCTCTCTTCTGTCTTATGTCAGTCTGTCGTCTTTTTTCTGTCTGTTTTCTGTCTGCTCTCTTCTGTCTTCAGTCTTCTGTCTTCTGTTTTCTGTCTTCTGTCTTCTGTCTTCTGTCTGCTGTCTTCTGTCTTCTGTCTTCTGTCTTCTGTATACTGTCTTCTTCCTTTTGTCTTCTATCTTCAGTCTTCTCTCTTCTGTCTTATGTCTTCTGTCATCTGTCGTCTGTTTCCTGTCTGCTGTCTTCTGTCTTCTGTCTTCTGTTTCCAGTCATCTGTCCTCTGTCTTCTGTCTTCTATTTTCTGTCTTCTGTCTTCTGTTTCCTGTTTTCTGTCTTTTGTCTGCTGTCTTCTATCTTCTGTTTTCTGTCATCTGTTCACTGTCTTCTTCCTTTTGTCTTCTATCTTCAAACTTCTCTCTTCTGTCTTCTGTTTCCTGTCTTCTGTCTTTTGTCTTCTGTCTTCTATCTTCTGTCTTCTATCTTCTGTCTTCTATCTTCTGTCTTCTGCCTTCTGTCTTCTGTCTTCTATTTTCTGTCTTCTGTTTCCTGTCTTCTGTCTTTTGTCTTCTATCTTCAGTCTTCTCTCTTCTGTCTTATGTTTTCTGTCTTCTGTCTCCAGTCTTCTGTCTTCTGTCTCCTGTCTTCTGTTTCCTGTCTTCTGTCTTTTGTCTTCTGTCGTCTATCTTCTGTCTTCTAAGTTCTGTCTTCTACCTTCTGCCTTCTGTCTTCTGTTTTCTGTCTTCTGTCTTCTGTCTTCTGTCTTCTGTCTTCTGTCTCTTGTCTTCTATTTTCTGTCTTCTGTTTCCTGTCTTCTGTCTTTTGTCTTCTATTATCAGTCTTCTCTCTTCTGTCTTATGTTTTCTGTCATCTGTCGTCTGTCGTCTGTTTTCTGTCTGTTTTCTGTCTGCTCTCTTCTGTCTTCAGTCTTCTGTCTTCTGTTTTCTGTCTTCTGTCTTCTGTCTTCTGTATACTGTCTTCTTCCTTTGGACTTCTATCTTCAGTCTTCTCTCTTCTTTCTCATGTCTTCTGTCATCTGTCATCTGTCGTCTGTCGTCTGTTTCCTGTCTGCTGTTTTCTGTCTTCTGTCTTCTGTTTTCAGTCATCTGTCTTCTGTCTTCTGTCTTCTGTCTTCTGTCTTCTATTTTCTGTCTTCTGTCTTCTGTTTCCTGTCTTCTGTCTTTTGTCTTCTGTCTTCTATCTTCTGTCTGCTATCTTCTGTCTTCTGGCATCTGTTTACTGTCTACTTCCTTTTGTCTTCTATCTTCAAACTTCTCTCTTCTGTCTTATGTTTTCTGTCATCTGTCGTCTGTCGTCTGTTTTCTGTCTGTCTTCTGTCTTCAGTCTTTTGTGTTCTGTCTTCTGTCTTCTATTTTCTGTCTTCTGTCTTCTGTTTCCTGTTTCCTGTCTTTTGTCTTCTGTCTTCTATCTTCTGTCTTCTGTCTCCTGTCTTCTGTCTTCTATTTTCTGTCATCTGTCTTCTTTTTCCTGTCTTCTGTCTTGTGTCTTCTGTCTCTTTTTTCTGTCTTCTGTCTTCTGTCTGCTGTCTTCTGTCTTCTGTCTTCTGTCTTCTGTCTTCTGCCTTTTGTCTTCCTATCTACAGTCTTCTCTCTTCTGTCTTATGTTTTCTGTCATCTGTCGTCTGTTTTCTGTCTGCTGTCTTCTGTCTTCTGACTTCTAATTTCTGTCTTCTGTTTCCTGTCTTCTGTCTTTTGTCTTCTGTCTTCTGTCTTCTGTTTTCTGTCTTCTGTCTTCTGCCTTCTTTTTTCTGACTTCTGTCTTCTGTCTTTTGTTTTCCATCTTCTGTCTTCATTTTTCTGCCTTCAATTTTCTGTCTTCAATTTTCTGTCTTCAGTCTTCTGTCTTCTTTCTTCTGTCTGCTGTTTTCTGTCTTCGGTTTTCTGCCTTCTGTCTTCTGTCTTCTATCTTCTGTCTTCTGTCTTCTGTCCTTTGTCTTCTGTCTTCTGTCTTCTGTTGTCTTCTGACTTCTGCATTCTGTCTTTTGTCTTCTGTCTTCTGTCTATTTTCAAACTTATTACACTTCTTAAAAGTTTATATCTGTCATAAAAGAACCATTTTGAATTGAAAATGCATATTTTTTAATCATCAGGCCTAGCAACATTTCAAGCCCATCAAAATTAGTTCACAACTGTACTTGCGAAAAAAGGACCCCTGTGCCCTGTTATGCCGGATGATGTTCCTTTTCCGGTTCCAGCGAATGTGTATGTGCAGCACACTCACACTCAGAATAAGAGCGAGAGAACCCATCCCGGTAAGACAAGATACACTATCGTCGTCGTCGTCATCGTCGTCCTCCAGCACCAGCATAGCAGCCCCATAACAGTGAAGGTACATACTAAATTGGGTAAGCCAGCTGCACTTCCGAGGAGCTCTGGGTGCGGCAGCGGAAGAATCTTCGCCAGGTTTTCTCAACCCGGGCGTATGTTTTTATCCCTTGTTGTTTGCACTATCTGCTGGATTTCGGCTACATGTTTCACAAAATGCAAATCCTATTTTCCTACCTCGTTTCTTTTCTGGCCTCAAATTTTCTGATTTATGCATTCTGCAGATTTATTCAACCAAAATGATAATTTATTCATCTGAGTGAGCTTTCGAGAATAAATTTGCCCTTTGCCGGTTGGTGCGTGTAGGTGTTTTGAATAGCGATCGAACATATTTTCGCATCATTGGAACTGATAATAAAATCAAGTTGGTGAGTTACATCTTTTGCCCTTTATGTTTGATTTAGGGAAACGAAGATAGAAGCAATAAGCTTTGAACTATTTTCATAACATACAATTTGTTTTTCTTTTTCCATGTAAAAGACCGTATTCAGTGCCTTTCACGTCAGTGTGACTAACAGAAATTTTGGGAGTTGGTAACATTAGGAAGACGATTTGTTAAGAGGACAATCATCAACGACGGCAAATCAATACAAAATTGATAAGTTATTCCTTGTTCAAGCTCATTTACACCTCATCAGCTAGTGTCAGATTTTCTTACAATTCTAAATAAAAACGTGCAAAATCATGTTTTATGTTTTTTTTTTACAATATTCCAAGTTTATGTACAATAATGACAGCTTCTTATAGAAGGTTTGTTTAAAAGCCTAACTATTCTGATTTTTTTTCAAATCATCTATCGAATTATATAATTTTCTTCCTATTCAAATTGTTACCATTACCAAATTAGTTTGCTATACAATAACTAATTTGACGTACCTTTCCCTTAAGGTCACTCCTGACGGAATCCAAGTTTAAAAGTGCTCGCGTTTTCGGGGGCACACCACTCGATTCAGAGGCGGCGCACAACTGTCATTTTTGCTGATTTAGCTTTGCTGCGTCGCGGCATGCGTGAAATAATAAAAATGACAGTTGTGCGTTGCTTCCGTATCGGGTGGTGTGCCCCCGAAAACGCGAGCACTTTTAAACTTGGATTCCGTCATGAGTGACCTTAAACACTACGCGATGGCGTCTTCCATAATTTATATATCTTTTTATTTCCTTTGCCATTGGAAGACTGAGACCGGCGACAATCAAACACCTCCAATAATAAAAACGCATCCATTTCATTTATTTTGACGTTCATTACGACTATGATAACAACCAAGCAGGCTCCCCGTCGATATTATCACAACGGTCCCACCCTGAGCTCTGAACACCCACTAGCGCCCCGTTGATGATTAGTTGTTCGGTTTTCCTTTGAAATGAAGCGCCCTCCGAGGAGCGAGCAACCGGTACCATGGGTTACGATCTCTTGTGCTTCACTGCCGCCCAGAGTCTGGCATTCGAGACGATGAAAATTAGTCTGCGTCGAACAAAATGTAAAATATGCACATGGTGATCTTTCTACTACGACGCGGTAGCAAAAGCGACAGCGACATTTTTTTACAGGGCCGGTTCTATAATAATGTATGCGACTGAGTTAGAAATTTGTGTGTAGCTGCCGAGCGCTTTAAAGCTGGAAATAGAATTTTCAAGGATTTTATCTGATGCATTGATGAGTCTTACTCTCGTTTCAGCATATCAACATCAGTAGCATTTTACATAAATTCCCAAAACATTGAACAACATGCATTACAACTTCAAGGGATTCCACAATGGTAGGATTCGCCAAAATTCAAAAATTTAAAAAGATCATAAGTGAGGATATTTTAACTGGTGTTGGTGATTGCAGAGTGAATTCCAAACAATCCACCTTTGATTCGACCCTGCATTGTCTAGTGTAAAGAAAAGACTACAATTCCTTACGAAGGAGTTGGCGTCAGAATTTCGAAGAGTGCCAAATGAAAACTTCTATCTTTTCACAATTTTCCTTCTATTTCAATCCGTGACAGGTGCGAGAAAGATTTTCGAGGCATTTTAAAATGTAACATTCAGTTACCTTAGGAAGCTCAAGATGCCCTCAAGGTTGTAATTATAGCAAAGATGACCTTCGTCCCAGAAACAAGCTGGTTTCCATCTCAAAGTTTTATTTTAAAACTTGAAGCAACGAAATGAAAATGCAGTTTCAATATTATCTCGAATAACATTCATACTTTAATACGTAGGACGGGTAGGCAGTCTCCATCTTGAGAATCTCTCACGTTTCCAAATTGCGCTTAGTTGCTGGAAAATAATGCAGCAATGTTTCGAAACAGCAAGCAAGTCAGAGCTGGTGACAGACAACTAGCAATTTGACAAATTTCACAGTCAGTGGAACGCTGTCCCAGGCAAGAGTCATGTATTTTTTTATGAAATGCAATATTATAACAAATTGCCTCTCTGGGGAGAAGTTTCATTTGCCTAGCCTTGATTGGAAATAAAATGAACAAACGGGACACATGCATTGCATGCGTCCGTCGTCCGGTCAGGTCCATTGGATGATTGTCGCTGGCCCAACGATGACAGTCAGTGGAATGCATTCACATAAATCTTAATATTTTCCATTCAACCGTCATACCACCTGATGGCACCATGCGCACGACACACAGGAACAGGCGGGTGGCTATCAACGGGCTCGCTGGGTGGTCCGGCCAGTTTTAGCACTAATAGCACTTGTCCGAAGCTGCGGACCTGCCGCAGCAAACGGACATGAAGATATCGGCGATAGTGCGCTGCAGGAACTCATCTCCGTGTGATACGGTAGGTCGATCGCTTGATGCATTACTCTGCATTTTGCAGTTATGTTTTGTGCCGAGCCTTAGCTGAACGAATAATAGAAGAGAATGGAATATTTTTATTAGCCTGAAAATTAGTTTTCTTTACAATTTGACGAGAGCAGCTGTATAGGTACAGAAAATATATGATTATTGATTAGATGAGAAATACATTTTTATTTACAAAATGAGTATTGATGGCGAGTATCAGCGTGAAATTAAAACTTTTAAAACTAGTTACGAAATACGAATGTAATTGTTCAAACTTAAAAAAAATATAGAAACCGTTCTTTTGCGTGCTCACTGCTGAAAAAAATCACAAAAATAAGGAACAATGGGACGATAGGATGAAGTGCCGAACAGTTCCTACATTTAATAAACAAATAAATTAAAGAAGCCAATACTGCCGCCGCATATATAACTATCCCATAATGATATCAAATCCATATGAATATGGGATAGTTATGCTTGCGATGGTGGTATAGATCTGATAGTTGGAGGATTCATGCAAAACTAGGTTTATGAACGAGAAGAGGGCAAACAGTGAATGTTAAAAGTTTCCAGTAGTCAAAGAGTGGTACCAAAAACAGCATTTATCTCAACGACAGCAGTTGTTCATCAACAGATGCTTGCAGTATATAATTCAAGCCTAGAAGTTTTCACACACCGAGCTCCGATAGCCGATAACATCTGAAATTCTGTAAAGAAAAAGTAACTGGGTTAGCCAAACCTTTCATAAGTGCGCAAAGTATATCAGAAAACAAGCATTATATTCAAAACTCAGCAGGACGTATAAGCAGAAGCAAATTCGGAGACTTAGTCTAAATGAAAAAATAAAATATATTGACTGAAATTTCACATAAAATAGAGTGGGGCAAGAGTACGCACTTAGTCAGATGGCATTGTGTGGTTCTTTTTTCTCTTTGCTGAATGAAATTTTTAATACTACCCGAAGCTATTTTAGTTTCAACAGTGCTTCTCAGCGCTATGTGTATTTAGTGATCCCGATCTTAGCTTGGATCAGTGCCTTCGTTTTACGTTGGATCCGTTTGCGGAAGTAAGATTCCGGCAAGCGGTGGTAATCCTGCAAGGACACCGTTCTGGGAAAAAATCTCTTATAAGATCACATCTCCACGCTCAGCAATGAGCATTAATAAAAACAAGATGAAGGGGGAGTCTCTGAATTCTTCACTTCCATCTAAGAAACAAGGTTTTGAGACCGTCCTGCCAAAGCGCGGAAAAAATAGAAGGAAGCTGGAGACTTCAGATATTCCTTCTAACTCTAACATTGGAAATAATTCTTCTCTTATCGAACTGAGCAATCAGTTCTATTTGATTCATGACGAAATTGAGCAAATCGAATCTACCTCTAGCCCAGGTGATTTTAAAGGCTGCTCGGTAGAATGACTCGTTCGGTTTAAATGCTTCTGCAGCCAAACTTATTTTTCGGCCTAATAACCCTTTCGTTTCTTTCTTTCTTCCGCCCTGTCATTGGTACGAAAAGCCTTCATTCCGATACCAACGATAATGGTCTTTGTGTGGTACATATCGACCTTAACCATTTAGAGTTTCACTTCCTATGTGATATCGAGAAATAGGTCAACATGTCAACAGTCAGTTAGTCGGAAAAGGTTGGTAGCACTGATCACGAGTGAAACTGACTACCGCTTCCCGCGTCTTCAACCGTGGTCGGCATCAGTACAATCGTGTGCTTGGAGAGGTAAGTCGCGTTCAAAGTACCGGTACAACTTTGGGTGATTTCATAGTCTCATCCACAATCGTAATATTCGGATAAACCTTCAGATCCTCACCTGCTTGGATACTACAGTCTGCGACTTGTAACCCTTGCTGCCCAGGATTCAATCCTCCCATACAATTTGTATAAAGCCAATGCATGCCTGGATTGGGATCGTTTGCGAGATTGGGATTCATCTTATCCCCCTTTTTTTAATCTCAGCAGCTTTCAGAGTGTGATTTTTTGAAGACTGTTCCAGTCTAATGCTTGTTTACAGATTTCGTTTCCGCCCCTACATAGAGTGTGGCCGACCCAGCCCCACTTCCGATCCCGTATTTCTGTTGCTATCGGCCTCTGGTGACAACGACGGTGGAGCTCGTTGTTTGAAATCCAATTGTGAGGCTACCAGGTCCGAATTATATACCGCAGGCATCTGTTAATGTGCATCTGTTAAAGAAAGGACGAGATCCCGGTCAAGCTTCTCAAGCACGGAAGTGACCAGCTGCATCAATCGATCCGCCACATTATCCAGAAAATAGTAGAGAATTGGATGGCCTCATATGCCAAATCTATAAGAAAGCTCACTGACTAGAGTGTGCCAATTACAAAGAAATCACCCTTCTGAACTTGGCATACAAAATCCTGTCGCGTATCATGTTTAACAGACTGAGACCGCTTGAGGAGTTCTTCGTCTGCGAATACCAGGCAGGTTTTCGTGAGGGCTGATCAACGACAGATCAGATGTTTAGCCCGCAAATGATCCTTGATAAATTCCGGGAGTAGAACTTGCAGACTCACCTTCTGTTCATTGATTTCAAAGCAGCCTACGATTCAGTGAAAAAAAAAAGAGCTGTGGGAGATAATGTCCGAACATGGTTTTCCGGCGAAACTTATTTGACTGATACGTGCTACGCTGGATGACTCGAAATCAAGTATTCGGATTGCAGGCGAAGTGTCAACCTTGTTTGTGGCCTTAGACGGATTGAAGCAGGGTGATGCACTTCGGAATTTATTGTTCAACATTTCACTTAAGGGTGCTATTAGGAGAACTAGCGTGAAGAAGAACGGAACTATCATCACACTGTCGCATATGCTCCTGGGGTATGCGGACGACATCGAGCTCATCGGAATCGATCGCAGAGCAGTAGTGGAGTGTCCGACTGAGAGGGAGACGGCGAGGATAGGCTTAACCATTAACTCTTCCAAGACTAAGTACATGGTAGCAGGTAGAGACGAAGGAGGACCTTGTGGTGTTGGTGCTGAGGTAGTGCTCAATGGGGATGTGTTTGAAGTTGTTGAAGCATGTGTTTACCTTGGTGAAGTGAAAAGACGTATTGCTGCTGCGAATAGGGCCTTTTTCGGATTACGTAACCAGCTTAGGTCCCGCAACATGCAGAAGGAATCTATTTTTTTTCTATACAAAACTCTGATTCTACCAGTGGCTCTTTATGGACATGAGGCATGGACGTTAAAAGAGGCGGACCGGAGAGCTTTCAAGGTTTTCGAGCGAAAAGTGCTGTGTGCAATACTCGAAGGGAAATTAGAAAATGAATCATGAGCTGTATCAAGTATACAAAGAAGTAAATATTGTGAATCGTATAAAATACGGTAGACTTTAGTGGGCTGGTAGCTTAGTGCGAATGTTGAAAGAAAGAATAGCTAAAACAATATTCAACAGAGAACCAGATAGGGGCCGGCGACTTCGTGGAAGGCCACGAAACGCTGGCTGCACGCGGTGGAATCGGACCGGGGACGCTAAATGTTCAGGGAAACTAAAGAAACATCGCCCAAGACCGACGATTATGGAGGTCTACAATACGCCAGACATAGTGTAGCCGGCACGGAGCGATCCTTACATCAAGTACGTGACTTAAGCGCCACTCCACAAAGGAGACCACGGCCCAATTTAATTTGCCCGGATGAGACTCCCTCAAGGCGAATCCATTTAAATTAACTAACTCGCGCTCCTGCTACTGACGGTATTTTTGGTGGTGGCAAAAACGGGCTCACGCACGGATTTTCACGGGTCCGTGATGGCGGACCCAAGCGATAGTCGGTGGGTTGCGACTCGCGAAAATGGTTTTGGCACATTAGATGGCTCTTTAGTCTAAGACTGGCACAAAAAAGACTTTGTTGTGGGTTTTACTTAACCTGACCCTGTCGATGACCTGCCGGTGGGGTCGACGCTCTCGGCTTGTTGACGCCGGCGATGATGCTTCGACGAAACGGAATGGCGATTGCTTGCCGGCTGGTGGATCTCGTCCAGGGTTATGACGACGGATTATGGCGACGGATTGGTCCGCTTCTGGCAGGTGACGATCGCCAGGAATATTCCGTCTGTTAGGGAGGGAGGGGGCGGTGCGTCGCGCTTGGTTGCGATAATTTTCTGCGGGCGGGAAATATGTAGCCAATCTGGCGAAACAAAACACTTGAGCACAAGCACATCATATCACATTTAGAGCACATTTTACCTATCTAGATGGTGGCATTTGCCAACATACCGCACACAAATATTCACGCACACTTTTGAAATCTAACTATTTGGAGAACGAACAATAAATTAATTAAATAATTACATCTAACGCCACTATAGAAAACATATTTCAGACGATTGAAAAACAAATTAGCAAACGCGGACACTTCCAAATGGATGATCACGGACGAAATGATTGAGTTTGTAAATCCTCAGATTAAGGAAGGTGGGCTCGGACACAACCGGAAGTACGTCATTTCCCGACTCCCTTCGTGTATGATCGTGACCTTATTGGTACGATGGATAATCTGACACGAAAGTTGTGCTGCTTTCCCTCTCCCACCTTATCCAGAAAACAAATGGCCTCGACCTTGGAGAGCCTGGCTAATGGATCAATCAATGCAACTCATTTCGTACTCACCGCTTTGAAAGCTTTCAATTAATAACAGAGGGCATGCGAATATAATAAGAGGTAAAATACCAAAAAATTATACCAAAAATTTATCTGCAAAATACTTTAGGCATAACATACTTGGGTATTTCAATACCAAACGAATAATAATTTGTGATGCGTTTGGTATTGAAATACCAAATACCAATTTCTGTTATCAAGGTCGTCGCTCCTGCTCGGGATCTAAAAAAAAAAAAGTAAGTTACTGCACATGCAGGCTAACTTACTACTAGCTAACTCTCTTTCTTGTGAGATGCTCGTGGGTACTTATCAAATATCTGCAAAAATATGTTTTAAAACGAGTTTTTAAATATTGTAATTAATTCACATTCCCGATCTCTAACATCCATATACCTAGTAGACAATCAACTATGTTGAACTACCGAAAGCTGCAAACCATCACTGTTGCAAGTTTTGAGCTTTGAGTACTAAACGTTTGAGTAGGATGAAGAACGATTTTCAGCCTTTATTTGCATGTGGAAACTAAGTACTTTTTAGCTATGTAGCTTGAAATCGATTGGGATTTATTTGTTTATCCGAACATCATAATTTACTATAACATACTGAAGTATGACTAGCATTGATGCCCGGATTAGAAAAAAACTAACTGCCTTGAAAAATGCATATGAATGGAATCGAACCAAAATGGCGCAAGTTACCTTATATGATGGTATCCGGATGAGATCCGGTGCTGGTTCTAATGAAGCGTCAAAATGATCAATGCTTTGGAGGACCAGGAGGGTGCTGTCAGCCGAATCCCGCGAATACAGTGCTGGAGCTTGTCGAGAGAGAAAACAAATCGATTGTGGAAAGTAAAACCAGCGAAGACTCGAAGAACAAGGCGGAAAGCAGCCCGAGCAAGGTTGCTCGGAGTGTGACAATCCATACAAAAATCTTAGATGCTTCATAAAAAAAGGTGAGACATAGGGGGAGGGTTGGAAATTGCTAATTTTTGGGTTACATAATTGATGGATCTTCCCAAAAATCATAAATAATAAAGAATGGCCCCAAAACATCTTTAAAAATCAATTTTTTCTATGGATATGATATAGATAACATATCATTGAATATCATAAAAACATTAGGATAATGATATTTTTTTATTATTATGATTTTAAGCAAGAACGAATTAGATGACATGTCAGAGAAGTGGCAAAACTTTCATTGCTTTCGTTAAACGAGCTAGTGTGATCTGCAAGAGAAAATTACAGGAAAGAGTTTATTCATATTTAGTTCAAATTAAATTAAAGAAGAACTCATTTAACCTAACCTCTTGTGAACAAGGTGCTATACTTTTTACAATGGTGCGAGTCTCGGAAGGTTAATAAGGACTTGCGGGGAATTGAGGGTAATGAGCATTGTGCAGAGGCTGAGGAAGATCAAGGGGTTACACATATGTGCAATCTGCCGTTTCCCGACGTCACGAAGGTTAGAATAAAGATCCCCGCACAATGGAGATGTTTGCGTACGTTTTGATAGTTATCCCATGGAAAAACTGCCAAAACGTACGCAAATGTATCTTTTATACGTGGCACTAAGGCGATATTCACAGTGTGAAGGAAAATGATTTGCGGAGACTCCGCAGATTGCTTTATTGGCAACGTGCAGCTCAAGAGCGAGTTAAATGGAGATCACTTCAATGTTTTGCAGAAGCCACTCTGGACTTAGTATGAACTAATTCTAATTACTAATACTAATCCTCATCCAATTTACTTGCAACAAGTTACATTCGATGGGGAATAACTACTTCTTGTTCACTATTGAATTTTATTAAGGTTGGTCATTATGCTTAATAGTTATGACTGAAATGGTAGTTTCACATTGTTTTTTTTTGCTGTATACATTTCAAACTATTACTTTTTACTGTAATTTAATGCATTAGAGGCTTTTCAATCTTGAAAAAATCAAAACACTGTTATTTAATCTTGTCCGATGTTTTGATACGTTTCGGACCTTCCTCAGAAACACAATTCTTACAGGCCTATCCTAAACTGTAGTTCTATTGAACCATTGATTGTCACGAGGTCAGGATTTTCCCACATAAACGAGAATGGCTAGTACACCGCGTTTAAGGTAAAACCCTTTCCGCTTATCGTTGTTTGGAATTCAGTACCTGGCACAATATCGATCACCATTGCTTTCTGCGAGCTTAGTTGTTTTACTTACTAGTTTTTATTATATATAAGAATTGAGTCCCTGAGGAAGGTCCCAAACGGACCGAAACCTCGGACAAGATTAAAAAACAGTGTTTCAATTTTGTCAACATTAAAATGTACATTTCAAAGTATGTCTATATATGTCTATCGATATCTTGAACCTATAAGTTGAAGTCCCAATAACAATCTCTCAGCCAAAAATCAGCAACAGTTTTTAAGTCAAGACCCCCTTCCTGGGAACTGTTGCCCTTGGGCTCGCAAGTTCAGCTCAAGATTCTCTCTACGTATGACAGTCAGCTGTTGGAATCTGTCCCGGACGAGTAACGCAAAAACCGTTCGGCGCCATACCATGCGGTGATGTCAACGCGTTTAATAAGAGAATGATGGATCGGGTCAATTTATCACACAACACAGCACAGCACAGTTTCGTCCCCCATGGTTGACGCCGGGCACAACAATATGACGACCGGCAATGATGATGATGTTAGAGATATGCCACGGGATATACCCGAAGCATATCGTATCGCACTTGTACACTTCGAGGGCTGGTTCGGTAAATGTGTTTTGATGATTCGTAATAAAATTAACCAAAGAATGTTTTTGAGTAGTGGATAACCTATTGATAGCTGGCTCATATAATGATTTTTGTCTAGAAATTCTATGCTTTATTCCTGTGCAGGAAGCGCAAGATTATCAAGAATTACGACTTGAAAGTTGGCAGTAACATATTATAATGAATCGCAGATAACGGAGGTAATCCGGTAGAAGTTCAGCACTTGTGAACGTTTAGTGAGCTTTGCCTACAATCCGGGCGTTAATGGGTTCAGAGAAACTGTCTAAAACTGTCGAAATAAGTCTTCATGCTACAAAAAAGTGATTTATCACCAGCCCTGTTATTATCCATCGTAGCACAAGCTTGATGTTGATAATGAAGATTTTCGGCAAGCACGGCAGCTGAACCGGATCGGTTCACTACTGTCATGTTACGGGAAAAATATGGCTAATCAAATCTTAACTACGGCTCTGCGGCTAACGGGGGAAATCGCCTTGCGGGATGAGACTCATCAATAGTTGTCAGTCAGCGTTTGCGTTGGAAGACGATTTCTTTGTTGAATCAATTAAGTGATTCAGTTGGATCCACAAAACTAGGGGGGTTATCTGTCTAAGGTGACACACATGCAGCATTTCCTGCTAGTTTGCGAAATCTTGCTGATGAAGATAAATGGTTGAGTGTATCGTATGAAATTCTCCAGCTTGGGGTTTTCTTTATTCTTTGGTGATTTCCTGGCAGTATGAGAAGAGCAAAAAACTTGTATGTAGGAACGGATAATTTCCTATGCAAATTGCTACCAGCAATCAGAAGTCATTATGTCACGACACCGGTGAGGCTTGGGAGATGTGAATTTAATCAAACAATTATGATTGCAGCTGATGTTCCATCAACCTGTACTTTGAATGATGGCGATTTCTCGTGTACAAGTGCATGATGCATAAAAATATGAAGGCATCAGGAAAAATCCATTGGACGAACCGACAACGTAACGGATGGGGTGATGGACAGGTGAAAAACGATCAACGATAATATTTGAAACGATCATTGAGCCAAGCGAAACTAACAGAATGCAAATTGCTCTAACTGCAAGTAATTTACATAAGATGACATGGTGCTGGTAGATGACAATTTATGATGGTTAAGAATTCAAAAAACATAATTGCGATTCTTAGTTTTTTGCTGTGTCAAAACTTCTGCTGAGAACAAAAACTGGTGCTTTTTTTTCTTCCATGGGCCTGGTTCAAAACGAGTCTTATGACAAACAGAAAACAATGCTGAATCTTGTTTGCTTTTACAATTGTAGCACAGACAAATAGACATAACATATTGGAACGATAGCTCTTCGTGACGCAAACACTTATGACATGTGTTACATCGACTTAGGCAAAATAAAAACATGTACCATGTCTGCTCGAATAATATCGGTTTGTGCGCCACGATGATGATTTTTGCAATCCACTGGCAAATCTGAAAACGATAGAATATGTTCGAGTGCTATGTCTTATTATCTGTGATTATAGCGTAGTGGCTTTAACACCACATTTTCATTTTCCACTGAATACCGGAACAATTTATTTTAAAGATATTCCCAAGATTATTTTAACATTATCTTTAAAGAGGATATTGAAAATTACGCGTAGCAAACTAGGTTAAAAAACGCTAAATGTAGATAAAGGCTACAGGATCGCTAAAAAATGAGTTTTTCAGAAAGACCGTTAGTATCGTAACGTTAACCCACACTTGAAGATAAATGATGATAATAAAATATAAGAAAATAAGAACATTTCAAAGTTCTTACAAAAGAAATAAATTGTAGATCCAGATGAGAAATTAACAAATTGTCTTATTTTTAATACGTTCTCATCTTGCTTCCATAGCATCACTTTGCTTGTTCACTTGATATCAAATGCACCGCACAACTCCTGCGATAAAGATTGTCTGAAGCTGATAAACTCGTTCGCTGCCGGGCATCCTGACTTAGATTGACTGAATCCTTCTTACATTGTTCCGTCCCGTCCTATGGGCAGGCGGTGCCCGACACCGGCTACAAAGACGGAAAAAAAATCTACATCATTGAACCGCTGATACTTTGTTTGTACCCAAGCGAAATGGCACTGCTTCGAAGAAACACTAATATAGACTAATCGCCCATAAGCTCCGGATCGAGTCTCGAGACCGTTGGTCCGCAGCTCGGATCAAAAGGGAATACAAACTTGCGATTGCCACTAGAAGAATCATATTCGGACGGTCGTATAGATAATAACCGATAGATAATAGCTTGAAAGCGCCATGCAGATGCAAAGACAGAAATAATATGAGGGTATGGCATATTTACGGTTCTGTTTACCCGTTTATTCGAAAGAATATTGAACGCCCATTCTATCGAAACTGGATTTCACTTAAGGAGTTGAACCAAATGGACCGTACAGAAAAGGAAACGAATTTAATTGTAATCCTCCTTAAACGGAGGTAGCACCTATCTGCAGCTTCGATCTCGTCCGATACAAACCGAGAGCGGTCGCGGGCATAATTCAAATCCTCGTTTCTTTTCCAAAACCTTTTATCTTCCGTTTTTTTTGCTGTGGTCTGAAAGGTGCGAAGGACCTCCCTTTTTCTAATCGGTACCGGCACCATCGTCTTGGCATATGCATTCAGGCGATTTTCGATTTTTCGGTACTTCAGTTGCTTGTTTTGCTTTTTGTTGGATTTGTTTGAAATATTTATTAAAAAAAATAAAAATAAACTTTTTCAAATAGAAGTACTTGTCATGGTCATTAGAACTGTTCAACAGAAATATCGTCGAAACTTTGCAGTTTTGTGCATTTTCATATATTTTTTGAAATCTCAAACAAATAGGAGTAAGAGAAATTGTGTTTTGATTCCACGATAACTTTCATTCAACCAATAATTCAATTTTAATCTCCCACCGCATGATATTTTTATACCCAGTGAAGAAGAGAAAATTTCCAACCCGAAAATTTTGTAGAGCGGATTGGAAATCGAACCCAGCCACCTTCAGTATGGTTTTGCTTCGTAGACGGACATCTTACACCACGGTTGAGGAAGGCTTCAACCAGAAACTAATGGGAGTCAAATCAAATTCTAAAATTTGAAGACCGCCACGGAGATAAGTGATTCGGTTACTATTTATTTGGATACTACGAAAGTGCATTCTTTAGCGCATGTTTGTAACGATGGCGATGATAGAAACAACATTAGTGGCGGTCATCGATTGAGGTTGATGCCGAACATCTTTTGCAATGGTGGCTTCAGTAGCGGTGAAGCAGCTTCCAAGGCGCATTTTCTGGCAAGATTCCAATTATTGTCTACCGCCATCTAGGGTGACAATTGGTCTGGGGTGAGAATGGGTCATCGCTCTCGGCAGTTTGGAGGTCGAGGATCAAAATCGTTCAAAAGGTAAGTAGTTGAAACAGTGACCCATTCCAACCCCATTTGACTAATTGTCACCTCCGACGACGGTTATTGTTATTAGTGATTCTTATTAAGCCAAAAGTTAAAGTAATTTTTAATTTAATTGTTATTATTTATTTAATTTTTATTTAATTTAGAATTACTTACTCTCGCAGTTTCCCTCCGTCAGT
The DNA here is from genome assembly GCF_024139115.2 of Armigeres subalbatus. Classification (NCBI taxonomy): domain Eukaryota; kingdom Metazoa; phylum Arthropoda; class Insecta; order Diptera; family Culicidae; genus Armigeres; species Armigeres subalbatus. The sequence continues at coordinate 389,873,036 of NC_085141.1, read as the reverse complement.
CCGCTTGTTGTTGGGAAGGTGCCACTCGTCTCACGATCATCTGTTTGGTTAATCAAACACTTCTTCTGTCAAGAGGCAGCAGTACAAGAACAGCTTCTACGATTAGTTTTAAATAAATTTCGACCTCGTTCGTTTCGGCGTTCGGCTACGAAACGTAGATTTTTTGGAGTTAATTTTTAATGATTGTAATTCAACTAATATACTAATCATATCATCCCGTATCGCTCAGTTAGAATTAATTGTTCTATGTACTTTAACATAATAGGTCCTTCGAACAGGATCAACCGCGTAAAGGACTTTGTGCGCGGTTCTATTGTGTTTCGCGGAAGAAAGGGAGCTTGTGCCGAACAATAAGTGTTTTAGTATCGTGCAAATAAAATGCCGTACTACTAAAAGCGCCATCATGGAAGAAATTTATTGGCGCGTTGTGATTGCCTCCTTGAACAGTCAATTATTTGAGAAAGTGAATCTTGTTCCTACCATCCGTTGGCGAACTGAAAGATTGTATGGACTGCAGAAACACGGAGGCAATTGACGTATTTTCGTTTACTATTCGAGCAGGCTGCAGAAAAATGGAAGTATTGCATTACATTTGCATTTGTGGCTATGGCTTGAAATACATGACGGTAGGTTGACTGTAGGTTGGTTTACACTGTGCAACGTACACACGGTCAAGCAGTTAGACCAACATTGACTCCACCTCTCGTTTGTTCAAACATCCATCAAGTTTTACCAACAGCGGCACGAACAATCAATTTATTCGACCAACAATGTCACACACGAACGACCGAAGCGCCAACTTGAGCATCAACCATCAAAAAATATATGGGGTTTGTGCAACTTCACTACAAATGCTTAAACATGTTCGGCGAACCTTGACTCCACCCCGACAACTCAAACCAAAATCAAACCATTTTAATTTTTTCCAACCGAGCCGCCAACTGTCAAATGGTTGTTCGAACAACTTCACACACGTTCAAACAAAGCAGCAACCGAAGCGTTTTCTTGGGGGCGGAGTCAATGTTCGTCAAACTGCTTGACTGGTGTGTACGTTGCATAATGAATTCATATTGCAGGCGCCGTTTTATGTTTGATTGGAGTGATCCGGTCCCTGTGCTTCGTTTGTGGCTCTGATACAGTAGACGTTCGATAACTGCAAGATATTTAACTGCAATTCGATAGTTGCAATAGTTTTGCAGTTATCGGACAGCTTAACTTCAAAACGAAGTCAAACTCAATGACAGCTGCATTGCGTTGCACAATCAGATGTACTTTTGTCTTTATCAAGATAAGAAATAAGTGAAAGATCGTTTGCAGCTGCTGGGAAGTTGTGTTTCTGAGCTTTTTGTGACGCTTGACGAAGAAGACGTGTTGGATTAGGGAACTGTCGAATCGAGAAATCTCGCGAAGTAAGGCGAGAGATTTAATCAAAAGCGGGAAGAAGACAATCTGACAATCCCTACCGATTTGGAGAACCGGTTTTGCAAGGTCAAGGCCAGTATTGGGAAATGTCATTTGCTAATTACTTTTTCCATACGTTATTTTTATGAACATGTAACGTCTAAATGATTCTTGGTCTTTATATACCAAGTCAATGTTCTAAATATGAAATCGGCGGCGTTAGAGCCAAATGACAATTAAATATCATGACATTCAATGACATTTTTGTAATTGTGCCCTCATGTCTCACTTTGTATTCAAAACAATGATCTGTTAGACAAAGATATAATATCCTTTGAGGATATTCTAGGGGTAAGTAGGGGAAGAGGCCTCAAAACGCCCCCCCCCCCCGGGGCAAAACGACTTTCGGGTATTCATTTATATTTATCATGTTTGGGATAGACTTAATAAAACTAGACGTGAAATTATGAAGGTTAGGCGAAAAAAGTGTCAAAATAATAGATAGGAACGAAGAAAAAACTGAAATTTTACACATTTTGATGAAACATCTAACATGGGACTTTCTTCAGAACTCATAAAAACGTTCATTTTGACAATTTTTCAGCATTCCCAGTGATTTTTTAATCTTTTGATTTATATAAACACAGCGAATCCCAAGACGAATCGATTAGGGAGGAAATATTGCAAATCGGTCCATCTCTTTGTGAGTTATATTGCCTCGAAGAATATGAAAACTCATTTCTATGTCTAGAAGAAAAAAAGAAAAAGATTTGCCAAAGTTTGATAGCTGTGGCATATTTATCACATTTCTCTTGATAATTATAAAGATTTTTTTTTCTTTACTATTGAGGTTTTCAGCCCTGGCTTGGTTCACCTCAATAATTATAAAGAAAATAAAAGTCTGCATTTTTTAATTACAAATCAAAGTGCATTGCATGTTTTTCGGCATTTTGAAAGGATAAGAATTATTATGGCACTATGCTTCCCAAAAATTCATAATCAAAAGATATAATCATTCATTTTCGAAATATACTTAACGACATTACATAAAAAAAAATTAATGTCAAATTGCCTATCATCGTGAAGATCGGTTAGTGAAGTGGAATAAAATTGCAACTCTGTTTTAAGTCATACTCCTTCCATCTTACCGTCATTGAGCTAAAGCTATCACTTCATTATTTCGAAAACAATATGCAAAAGCAAGTTTTATTTTTGATATTAGGATGTTTTAAACAATCAGTATGCAGACAGTTGTCAAAAGACATCTAGGGGAAAATATGTGAACTAATATTTTTCTTTGCAAAAAAAAATTCTTTCTTTCTCTTCAGTCTATTAGAATGAGGTATGTATGAAAAAATGATTTTTTTTTTTTTGGAAAGAGAAAGAGATTGTATAAATCTCTTTTTATGAAGAAATTTTTCAATTTTTTCTTGAACCTTCGGATCACGGATCAATTCCACATTCGGAATTGAGCTGATGCGGGAGGAGGGTTGCAAAGTGCAGCTTATCGGCGACTTCGAGAAACACCTCCATTTGTTGCAGAAAGTATTAGGTTAGGTCAGTAGACCGAACGTCTTAAAACCGAATGGTCATTAGGCCGAATATGAAGTTAGAAGATGGAAGCGAGAAGTTAGTTCTTTTTTTCTCCTTTTTCTTTCCTCTTTTTTACATCTTTCTTATTTAATCTTTCATTCCTCCTCCTTCTTACATTACTTCGTTCATCTTTCTCATTCATTATTATTGCTTTCTTCTTATTTCTCACTTCCTCCTTTCTCACCGTTCACTTTGCACTTCCACGTTTACTTCTCACTTCTAACTTCTCACATCTCACTGATTCGTTCTCACTTCTCACTACCCAATTCTCACATCTCACTACTCCCTACGTACTTCACAATTCTTCCTTCTTATTTCTCACGTTTCCCTTCTCACATCTCCCACTTCTCGCATCCACTGTTAATTTTTAATCTCACTTCTCATGTCTGTATGCTCATTTTTCAAATCTCATCTTTCACTACTTACTTCTCACTCAGAGTAAGCAATCGTTCTCAGTTAGTTCAAGTTAAACCTAATTCTTAAAAATATATTCAGTTGAAGTAGACACTCGAAGAAGTTACACGGCCCGAACGCGTTATTATCGACTGACATCACTCTTGATGCTATGCCGCCCAAATCATTGGCAACATCACGATGGCAAACCTTTGTGGCGAATAGCCTGATCGACATCAAGCATCGAGCCGAATTTCATTTGGCCTAATTGAATGTTTAGCCGAAACGGTTTTAAGCCGAAAACGCTTTGGCCGAAAAGTTCATATAATTGTAAATGTCATTCGGCTGTACTAGTCATTTGACCAGGAAAAAAACGAGCAATGTGTAATGTTTTCAACATAAACGCGAGTAGACGTAGGACTTGTATAAACGTAACGTATTTATATTTAACTTCTAACTTTTGGATCTATGGAGTTTGGTTATAGTATTGATATTGGAAACGACAACTTCCAGGCTGTGTAGAATGATTAGCAATTTGTTTATTCAGAACTTCTGGAAATAAAACTAATTATTAAATACATAATTAGAATTGCTTTGTTTCTAACTTTCAAGCCCTTATTTACTCAAGCAAATGTAGGGCATTTATAGATTTCTTATTGATGATAGTATTTGAAGTTTTAAAATTCTATTTATAAAATTTTCAAACTTGGGCAAAATGTGCTATTTTGGGGGAACTATCCCGTTTTCCAAACAAAGAAATACAGCACCAATTTCGTTACTTCTTTTTGCTAACATGCGTGCTTACTGCTGAAAAAAAATCACAACAATAAGAATCAAGTCAAGGAGCAGTAACCCTACTAAAATAGAGGAGGTACTGCTAATACTTCAACGATTAAATTTTGATTTCAAACTCCGAGTCTACGTCAAATTTAACAATACAATTTCTCAGAAAATGAAAAACAAAGAATAAGATAAAGTTTTTTAAACATTCTTCTGGAAATTATTGTATGCGGACTTTTTTTAAAAGATTTACATGTAATACAGCGAAATTTTCTAATCTAAAATGGATATTAACACTATTGCTGATTGTGCATCTGTGCATGCGATGCATCCGACCATCATCAAGCACAGAATGACAAAAAATGCGCCTACTTCTTTCATGCATATTCGCAGACCCACCGGTAGTTCTACCGCTGGCGACTGCATGCTGTGTAGGTAAATAAAGCGAACGAACGAACGAACGAAACGAAAAATGCGCAAGCAAAAAGCACGCCAGTAACCCCTGTTGTCACAAATTGTAATGACTCGCACACGGCACGCACAGCTTCTTTTATACACAAAGAAAATTTTGCGATAGACCCGAAGGTCCGTGACACCGCATTCTGATGTCCGTGTTAGGAATGCACGGGATTGGTTGCAAATGAAATTTTGGCTGGCTTTGATAATAATTGAAATTTTCAATAACTTATCGTTAATAATCTTAAGTTTCAATGAAATTGGCAAATTGCTGGAGAGTGTCTGAGTCGATTGATATATAAATCATAAAAATCCATCCAAAGATAAAGGTGCTAGTAACGTTCAAAATCTTCCCTTCCAGCGTAACGCTTTCGATTTCCAAAAATCTAAATGACACTCAGTATAGTAAAGAAAGACGGAAGTCCTACGTCAAAAAGTTTGGCACGAACGGTTATTTGGTCATAATATTAGGTCGAACAAGTCATATGGCCGAACATATCGTGATAGTGATAAATGATACATCTCACTTACTTCTTACTTCTTGATTGACACTCCTCATTTTCAACTGTTTACTATTCGCAAAGTAAGAAGCAAGAGATGAGACTTCTGCCATATGATCTGTTAGGTCAATCGATCTTTGGTTTTATGATTCATTAATTTGGTTTAATGATCATTCACGTTTCGGCCAAACGACTTTCAAGGACAAATGACTTGTCCAGCCAAACGATATTTTTGAGCAAATGAACCCTCTGGCCAAACGACCATTTTGGGCAAACGGAATTTTTAACCAAATAACTAGTGTGACCGAATGACCAGATGCCAGATGAACTTCGACCTGATGGTTTGTTCTGTCCCCTCGCCACCTTGGTATTCCGTCATTACCATGTGGGAATGCTTCACTACGGACAGCAAGTCGTTAACGTAAGCGCCACAGAACGTTTCTGGATCCCCAACATCCAAAATTCTCCTTTCATATCCTGCTTCCGAACTAGACTCAAATGTTTGGAATAGCTCATGATCGACCTGGATCCAGAAAAAGGCAATTAGCAATACCAGTATCGTCATTCTTATAGATTGGTGTATATTAATACAGGCCGTTTCTGGTTTATTCATCACCGAAGTACTTCGATCCGATAAAGTACTTCGTTGTGGTATTTATTTGCCTATTTGGCTACAAGCCTTTCATGTTCAACAAATCTGAATCAAAGCAGAAATTAAGAATTCATGTTCATTCAAACCAAGTTGCCAAATTTGTAAAGTGATTCAAAAACGCTTGACTGTCTATCATTGAACTCAAACGCTGTTGTATGACGAAATGCAAACCGTGCTCACGTAAATCGAAGCCATTTTGAATTCCACTCCCCTCACGCTCAGTCACGATGCTGGAGATTTAGAAGCGCTCACAACTGGGCATTTTCTTAAACAGCTTCTACTCACGACCATTGCTGGACCTGATCTGGAGATTATCTCGAGCAGAGAAGCGTTTCTTCATCTGGCAAAGAACGCAGGACTTTCCCTGAAACTATGGAAAAAGTCGACCACATTGTAATTTTTTTCAGAGTACTTTCACAACCAAGTTGACACGCCAGTGTGACAACATCTCTGTCTGTACTATGGTGTTGCTGGTGGAAAAGCGTCTTCCGACGCTGAAGTGCAATTTGGATCGTGTGACTGCTACTTCCGAGGCTCAGACGATAAGATTCACGTGGTAAGCGTGCGTACTGCGAATGGGGTCTTCCTAAGAGCAATAATTACAACTTTAAAAAAACCACCTGATTTTATTTTTTGTGGATTTTTTTTTTCGTATACGATATGGATATATATATATGGTTGACTTAATCTTCTCGTTTTGCTTTTCGTTTGATGCAATATAAATCACAAACGGATCGACTTGTTTGCACGATTTTCTCACTAATTGTTTCGCTTGGTAATGTTTGTACATACTAAGAGTTGATCAATTTGACGTTGAAAGTTGGACAATGGTGAAAATACAATGGTTCATGAGTTCTGAAGAATGCCATCAAGCTCGAACTAAAATTGATCTAGAGCGCGACGCTGCAATCAACTAAAATTTAATGGTTTACAGATCGAAAATAAAACCCTAGCGAGATCACTAGGCAGGATGGCCTAGTGCTTTATTAAATACAAAGGCCAGAAATAGTACAAAACAAACCGCGTTAAAAGCAAGAATAGCGCAATTTTTTTCGTTTCGGACTTATTGTATTGGCCGTTTTTTCCGCGATTACGAAAACCAAAATCGGCTGTATTTCGATGATGACAAAAGTGTGGTACTCACGCCAAGCAAAAATCGATCAACAATTGAACGAAATCATTTATATTTCAAACACATACAATCGACCTAATACTTCATTGGTTTAGGGAACTCCCATTAAGATAAGAGTTTAACACATATTTTTTTCTTCTTTTGAACACGACACCGGTAGGTGTACCCGATTGGCACCGGGATTCCAGGTAGCTCCGCTGGAGTCACTGTCAGTTATCCGTGAGTTATGTCCCATTTTAGAGCAAGACCCAGATACGAGAGTTTTTTTTCTCGATCCCGATCCAATCGGCAAACCTTTCTGACTCATCGGGGTTGCTGCTCGTCGGTCACAAATCTGTAATAAATTACCGATTGAAGGCATTTTTAGATGGTGATTAATGGAGGGCAGAAAGGATTACCGCTTGGTTGTCGTGATGCTGGTTCGAGAATGAGACCATATTGAAGAATGTCCACCAAATCATAGCACCACAGAAATGACTCTACTTCGTGGAATTAAATTCAATATGCATACTTTTGGACCTAATCATAGGAAGTTATGGATTGCCTTTTTCGTACAATAAATGTATGAATGATCGCTTTTAAAAACGAAGTCTCACGAACCAATGTTGTTTTTGCATATTTTTAGTGTTTTACCGTAAATACTTGGAACTATGAAATTGATTGACCCTGGAAACAAAAAGGTAACGAATTCTACGAGGAACCTCGTTAGGATGTTGGGTTTTCGAAAGAAGATCAGTTTTTGAAAATTTCAGCTCAACGGATTGCTGCAAAAGCTGCGGTATTTGCTCTGCTTCTGAGCCACTAAATCGATTCAAGAGAACATCATACACACAATTTGATATCACCAATATCACCCCAAAATGCTAACACTTATTTACAGCTACAAAATTATGCCTGGAAAATTTGTAGGCACTCGTTACAACGTTTTTTTACAACACTATTTTTACTTGTCATAAGATGAGTTAGTACAATCCCGTTGAATTCCACCCCTTTTGCGGAATTAAATAGGATAGAATTGACTCGTGTTATGACTGGTGAAGGCTTTCCACTAAAAAGCTATTGATACTTTGTATTATCACTTTTTTTAGTTCAGAGTAACGGCTGTGCTTTAATTGCTAATAATTGCTTTTTAATTTGCTGAAACTACTAATCATTTATTTAAATAAAAATAAGATTTGCAGATGATCACTTGCTTGTGGAAGTCCATCAGTTTTATCAAAATCTTTTTTTTTTAATATATTTCATGGTTCCAAATTTTATTAATCCCTTCAATTTACGAACGAGTTTTGTCAAATTAATTGGTTCAGATCAGTACAAATTTGGTTCCATGTCGCTCATAGAGCTGTTTGTTGATAATTTTCATTTCGTCCTTTATTCTATAAGTAGAAAAAACATACATTCTCCAAACCGCAAAAGCGCCAGGAAACAATACCCTCGAATTATTATTATTCCAACCATGACTTCCATTTCCGTAATTTCCCAAACGATGCTGCTCGGTGCGGAGTCGACCTGTCCTTCCATTTAAACATCAGTCCCCATCATCTCTCACCCGCTTGATGTATAATTGAAAAGGACACCACAAAGCATATCCTAATTTAATCCACTCTAACCCACCATTACTAGACACATGTCTTTGTCTTTCGGTGACTGGCTTACTGCTTCGGATGCTTTTCGCTTCCGTGCCCGGCCAAACGGCAGTCAGATGGTGTGTTGTTCCTCCTCCATGGCAATTCTTCCGGATGACGGGAAACTTCATTTCTCACCTCTTGCATTTTGAAGCGCTGCCGTCGTCGTCGTCGTCGTCCTCCGGTTCCAGTTGGGTGTTGCCGCCTCCAGTGCAGAACATGTGTGGCATGACATTCCGGAAAATGTTAATGGATATCCTCGACTCCTAGAGCTGCTTGACTGGCTGGCCGGTGCTCGTAAAAGTGTAACTTCATTTTTATCATAAAAATGCAGCTATAAAGATGTGTTCCAGCAGATAAAGCGCGTCCGGACCACTCGCCGTAATGATGGTGTGTGATGGAAATAAATAGTTTAGGTCCTACCCGAGACGGACGACGACGATAGTACGAGATCGTTGTCATCATCGTACTTACTGCAATGTTGCTTAGGGGTTTGCGATATGTGATTCATAATAGTATTTTGTCTGAAAACTTTTCGAGAAATAAGTATTTTCTTTCCTCTACAATGTAAAAAGAGCAGACGGATCACTTCGTTATATAGGTCTGATCTGACTAATTACTCAAATTATTCGGACCCTTCGACCAAATTGAGTCCTATATTCAACGGTTGCTCATTTCTTTGCTCAGACCAGTTAAAATGAATTCAAATCTGGTGATCCGTGTCTTCTATTGAAAATGTAATATCATCTAACGTATTAAAAAAATAGAAAATGCGCATTAAAACATTGGTTGCGAAACCGATGGTTGCTTGTGCCGCATACCTCCAATACAGTACTTGCTACGGAATATTGCTCCGGTTTGGACGGACACCCCTCCTGCGAAATTCGAAGGCAGTATGGTGGTGGTGATCCTTGCCTCGACATTTCCAGGAAGTGGCAAGCAAACTCGAGAACGAGAAATTAAGTGTGATACGTGTGTCACTCACGGGTGCTTGATGTGCATAATGGGAGTGCGGGTGTCGGCCAGGGTGCGCCGAGGTATTGCTCATTTCCCGAGCTATTGTTTTACGAGCCGTTAGATAAGAATCAAATCCTTGGCTGCGATGAATGGAGTTGTAAAAATTGTTCTCATAGCAGGATTAATGTGCATTAAAACGAGCTAAGTCAATTTTAATGAGGGTGCTAAGGGGATGTAGTTCATGCATGTCATTCAGTTGGATGATATGGAGCGTTTTAATATTTTTTGTTCTCGGGGTGTCTTCGAATTTTGACGAGCACAATGCTAAAAATGTATGAGAGTGATTCGAGCTGTGGCATTTGGAGATATAATGAAGCTATTTCGGAGAAGTAGGTTCTAAAACAGCTATGCTAAAAGTTATCGGGATTTCATAATATTCTAATCTCAGTGAACATAAATTTAAATAGGTTTATGTGCTAATTCGTCCATGGCGCTGGTTATTATTTTTATTTATTCAGACTAAGGCCGAAGTGGCCTGTGCGGTATATAAGAGTCTCCTCCATTCGGCTCGGTCCATGGCTACACGTCGCCAACCACGCAGTCTACGGAGGGTCCGCAAGTCATCTTCCACCTGATCGATCCACCTTGCCCGCTGCGCACCTCGCCTTCTTGTGCCCGTCGGATCGTTGTCGAGAACCATTTTCACCGGGTTACTGTCCGACATTCTGGCTACGTGCCCGGCCCATCGCAGTCGTCCGATTTTCGCGGTGTGAACGATGGATGGTTCTCCCAACAGCTGATGCAATTCGTGGTTCATTCGCCTCCTCCACGTACCGTCCGCCATCTGCACCCCACCATAGATGGTACGCAGCACTTTCCTTTCGAAAACTCCAAGTGCGCGTTGGTCCTCCACGAGCATCGTCCAGGTCTCGTGTCCGTAGAGGACTACCGGTCTAATGAGCGTTTTGTAGATTGTCAGTTTGGTACGGCGGCGAACTCTATTCGATCGGAGCGTCTTGCGGAGTCCAAAGTACGTACGATTTCCAGCCACTATGCGTCTCCGAATTTCTCTGCTGGTGTCATTTTCGGCAGTTACCAGTGATCCCAAGTACACAAATTCTTCTACCAACTCGATTTCGTCACCACCGATGCAAACTCGCGGTGGGTGGCTCACATTGTCTTCTCTTGAACCTCTTCCTATCATGTACTTCGTCTTCGACGTGTTGATGACTAGTCCGATCCGCTTAGCTTCCCTCTTCAGTCTGATGTAGGCTTCCTCCATCTTCTCAAAGTTACGTGCCATAATATCTATGTCGTCGGCGAAACCAAATAGCTGGACGGACTTATTGAAAATTGTACCACTCGTGTTAATCCCTGCTCTTCGTATTACCCCTTCCAAAGCGATGTTGAATAGCAAACACGAAAGACCATCACCTTGCCGTAACCCTCTGCGGGTTTCGAAGGGACTCGAGAATGCCCCTGAAACTCGAACTACGCACATCACCCGATCCATCGTCGCCTTGATCAACCGTATCAGTTTATCCGGAAAACCGTGTTCGTGCATTAGCTGCCATAGCTGGTCGCGATCGATTGTATCATATGCGGCTTTGACGTCGATGAATAGATGATGTGTGGGCACGTTGTATTCGCGGCATTTCTGCAGTACTTGGCGAATGGCGAACACCTGGTCCGTGGTGGAGCGTTCGCCCATAAAACCCGCCTGGTACTGCCCCACGAACTCCCTTGCAGTTGGTGCTAGTCGACGGCATAAAATTTGGGAGAGTACCTTGTAGGCGGCGTTCAGCAATGTGATTGCGCGGTAGTTGCTACAATCCAGCTTATCGCCCTTTTTGTAGATGGGACACACGACACCTTCCATCCACTCCTGCGGCAAAACTTCCTCCTCCCAAATCTTGGTAATGCCACCGTGTTTAAATAGCTCTCCTGGTAGTTGGTCAACCCCAGGGGCTTTGTTGTTCTTCGGCCGGCCAATCTCCTCCTGGATTTCCTGGAGATCCGGAGCCGGGAAATTATGTCCTGCGCGCGTTCTCCCAGGTCCATCACCATACCGCCATCTTCGTCTGCCACATCGCCATTCCGGTGTTCTTCGTAGTGCTGCCGCCACCTTTGGGTCACCTCACGCTCGTTCGTAAGAAGGTTCCCGTTTATGTCCTTACACATATCAGGCTGTGGCACGTGGCCCTTACGTGAACGGTTTAACTTCTCATAGAACTTTCGTGTGTTATTAGCGCGGTACAGTTGCTCCATTCCTTCACGGTCTCGATCTTCCTGCTGGCGCTTTTTCCTCCGGAATATTGAGTTTTGTCTGTTCCGCGCCTGTTTTTATCGTGCCTCGTTCGCCCTCGTGCGGTGTTGCAGCAATCTCGCCCATGCTGCATTCTTCTCTTCCACTAACTGCTCACATTCGCCGTCATACCAGTCGTTTCTCTGATCCGGGGGCACCGTGCCAAGTGCAGCGGTTGCGGTGCTACCAATGGCGGATCGAATATCTCTCCAGCCATCTTCAAGAGACGCTGCGCCTAGCTGCTCTTCCGTTGGGAGTGCCACTTCCAGCTGCTGCGCGTATTCTTGGGCTAGTCTACCGTCTCGTAGCCGCCCGATATTAAGCCGCGGCGTCCGACTTCGACGCGTGTTGTACACCGTCGAGAGTTTTGAGCGCAGGCATACTGCAACGAGGTAGTGGTCGGATTCAATATTCGCACTGCGGTAAGTGCGGACGTTCGTGATGTCGGAGAAGAATTTACCGTCGATTAGAACGTGGTCGATTTGGTTTTCCGTTTCTTGGTTAGGTGATTTCCATGTGGCCTCGTGGATATTTTTGCGGGGAAAGAAGGTGCTTCGGACTACCATTCCGCGGGAGGCTGCAAAGTTTATGCATCGTTGGCCGTTGTCATTCGATACGGTGTGCAGACTATCCGGTCCGATGACCGGTCTATACATTTCCTCCCTTCCTACCTGTGCGTTCATGTCACCGATGACGATTTTAACGTCCCGCAGTGGGCATCCATCGTATGTCTGCTCCAGCTGTGCGTAGAACGCTTCTTTCTCGTCGTCGGGTCTCCCTTCGTGTGGGCAGTGCACGTTGATGATGTTATAGTTGAAGAAACGGCCTTTAATCCTCAGCTTGCACATCCTTGCGTTGATTGGCTGCCACCCAATCACGCGTTGGCGCATCTTACCCAGCACTATGAAGCCGGTTCCCAGCTCGTTGGTGGTGCCACAGCTTTGGTAGAAGGTAGCCGCTCGATGCCCGCTTTTCCACACTTTCTGTCCTGTCCAGCAAATCTCCTGCAGCGCCACGACGTCGAAGTTGCGGGGATGTAATTCATCGTAGATCATCCTGTCGCAACCTGCGAAACCTAGCGACTTGCAATTCCATGTTCCAAGCTTCCAATCGTGATCCTGTATTCGTCGCCCAGGCCTTTGCCCATTATACCGACCCGCATCATCTCTTATATTGTTCGTACTGATTGGTTTTCTAGGCGGCTTATTGGGCCTGCGCAAACCTCCTGTCTCGTCGGAGGGCCGTCGTGTCAGGGCTGTTTAGCGTCCCACCTAACACCAGGACTTGGGCTTGTGCGCTTTGAGCGGCACACGGTCGCTTTGGTGGGGCCTACTTGCGGATACATGCAGCTTTTTATAGAGGTTTAACAGGGCCCACTGTCAAACCCCACCACATCCTAGGCAAGCCCCACAACTCGCAGATGGCCTGGGGAGGGATCGTCAAGCCCTTGGACATAGTCCCTGCTGCCCTGGTGCTAGTATCCGTCATATAAAATTCTAAATCACTCAATACTCGTGAATTGTAAACTAACATAATGAACTAATCATCTGGCGAGATAGAAAAAAGTGTACCGTGCGGGACCGAAATCCGTACAGCACCGAAATCCGTCCACTTCATGAGATATCAACAAATCAAAGGGGTTAAAGGTAATTAATGTAGAAATAATTTATCTTATCCTGTTCAGATACTTGGCAGTAAGCTTTAAGGGCATAGAAATGGAAAGAAGGCTTTGAAATTGAAACAACAAAAATCAAAAACAAATCTCCACCCACCAAACGCGGAGTTTTTGCCGCCATTTTGTTTTCGGGTAGAGCATAATTGCACCAAAAGTAACTGTGTTTTAATTGCTAATTGCGAATCATTACATAAGATGAGCGGAATACAAATCGAAGGGATGGCTTCTCAAGGTGCGTATCGAACTATTTACAGTGGTAGTTTAGTCAATCAGATTGCTTCAATTTAAATATTTAGGTAAAAAATAGCTGTACGGATTTTGATCCTTTGATTCGAAATCCGTCCACGGTGGACGGATTTCGAGTCGGGAGTAGTTGAATTTATTCATTATTTTATCATGTTTTTCGTAGTTTTTAATGAGTAAATGTGACACACTTCAAAAGTAGAGGCCTTCATGCTCCTGTGTTAATGACAAACATTACATTCGATTCCTATTTTCTAATGACTTTTTCATATACTAAGGTGCTTAAGTGTACGGATTTCGATGCCTCACGGTATATGATCTGCATTCATTTTAATTACATTTCGGTGTTACTTACTTGAAATAGAGTTAAATTTAACTTTGAGACTGAGACTTATTGCAAAATTTCCTAGGAAAGTTCGAAAATCTAGTTCGTTCACTGCTGTAGAAGACGCGCAACATCGTCAACATCAGCATTTTCAGCTAAAACCTTCAACGCAGTTGCCACGGAATGGTTACAATATTTAGTAGAGTTGCTCACTTTCATCTTATCTACGTTAGAAGCTTTCGATCGCTCAAAATCAACATCCGCTGCTGTCAGTCTGTGAGCCATTTTGGTTCGCTGGTTTTCTTCATGTTTGACCAAAAATGTCAGATGATTTCTGTTCACTTCGTTGGTACTCAAACCTTTTTTGTCAGTGTACCATGCAGGGAGAGTGATCACAGCATTCGATATCCATCAGATCATTATGGATTAGACTTTTCTTCGTACTCACGCCGTAGTCACTCCACATAGCTTTATTAGACGCACCGCAATCAGATGTAACAAAGTGCACTTTTAGCCCAATGCTCTCCGCCTTCGATATTATTTCATCGACAACGGACTTCAAGCAGCCTTTAGGAATGGAATTGCCTGTGAATTCGTAAGCGACGATTTGCTTCCAGCGCACATGAACGCCAGCTAACATGAAAACCATAGCATGTGTGGCCAGTTCATTGCTAGGCGGCAAAGTTGTTGTTCCAAAATACTTTTGGTTATTAGTGCAGTATTCCACAGCTTCGTCGATACTCATTTCGTCTAATATTAAACCACAATCCAGCTCTTTTCCACTCATAACGTTAACTTTGTGTTTTAAAATTCGAAGACTTCGTGTAAGATTCCTGTAAATTTAATACAACATAAATCTAACAAAATGGTGTAAATGTAAGATTTTTATATTATCTTGTGACCTGAGCCAAAAAGCATTAGATTCATATGAAACACCTACCACGAAAACAAAAAGTATAACTGCAATTCTTATATTAGTTTTATGAGGGTGCTGCCAACTCTGAATACGATTTGGCGCACAATGTCTCTTGGGTATTCACCTCAATGCCCCTTCTTTAGATCCATTCTTACTCCCCAATTCTTTCCATTTATTATTAATTTGGCATATAAAACATTTTTAAATAGCTGTTTGTTTCTTTGAATATCAATAATAAGTTAAACAACTCTACTCGTAATCAGTTTTATAAGTATCAACCGAGAACCTTTTAGCTCAAATCTATCGGATAATTTAAAAACTCGTGTATTGTTTATACCTGTATCAAAGTGCAACGGTTTGATCTTTCCCAATAAGCAACTGTAACTTGGTAATGCGACATATGGTAGTTGACGCACCTTATCATACCCGCGTCCGCAAGCAAATCTTGTCTGTAAACCTTCAACAAGTGTTTCGTTAGACCATTTTCTCACTTTCTTCACGTTTCCTAGGACAAGATCCATTTGATCCTTCCGAAAAATTGATTTGAGTTTTCCCACCAACGAAATATTCTTGCGAAGTGCGGAGAACTTCCTTTTCCAATAAGATGCATTCGACTTCCACTGTTTTGCATTCGACTTCCACGTTCTTGCCATTTACTCGCAACCCTGTAAGTTGAAAATAACAGTAATAACATTTTCTTTTTTGTACTCAAACAGAAAACAACTTAGATAAACTGTCTCTGTCACCAAAATTAGAAATTGAATGTCTAAAAATGTCTAAGTTCCATGTCATATCAGATCATCTTGAGCAGCACATTGATCACAGTAACTTAGGAAGTGAGTGCTAGCAAAGGACCCCTTAACGACTGAAATTTACTATACACGTCCAGTTTGTTTATATACGTATTATGGTTACCCCATGACCCTTGACTTGATTTACATGTTCCATTCCCACATGTTCCGTGTGCCTATTATGGACCTCCCTTGTGTGCTACTAATGGACCCTTTAGCGTAATTACATTGACAAATTAGTTAATATAACTAATTAATTTCCTGTTCTCCAGTCCATAATAATTATAAGGAACTGATGTCCTGGTATATGAAGCAACTTCATCCGATGGAAGTTTGCAAGTAATGATCGATTCCAGCGTTTAATTTTGGGTTTTGTTTAGGGGGTCCAGTATACGCATGGGGTCCATTACTAGCACTTACTCCCTATATGTAACCAGATTCAGTCACAATAGGTTGCTGCAATCAGTTTCACTCGACTTGTGCTGATTGGGATTTGAGGTAATGTTACGTCATTTCAGGTAATTCCTGCTTGTAAAACATTACATATTCGCTGATGTCAGAATCAAAGCGATATGCCAAAACACAAAAAAAAACAGTATAATCTACCTATTGGTTTTCTGCTTTTCTCTGGTATTATAAAATGTCTAGTCTAGTCTACCTGCCTTTCTCGTGTATTATAAAATGTAATGAGAAAAACACATAAGAGAGGTCAAAATCGCACTTTAGGGAGATGGATTCAGTTATTCCCAACACTCGACATTCATTTCAAGGCACGGCAGTAGTTTAAGAATAAAATTTTGTCGAAAAACTAGGTCGCAGTCCGCGTCGCATCTTTTGAGCAAATCGGATCATGCTGAATACCAAAACTGTGTCTCATATTTTTTCTTCACACACATACAAGCACATACACGCATACAGACATCACTAGACGATTGGAAGTCGAACTAAGTCGATTGACCATGTTTAATATGAACACTTTTTAATTTGAGCCCCATTCGTTTGAACGGGGTTCAAACTATTAATGGAACGCAGAATTAAAACAAACCAGCAAAGAGAGCAGCCAGAAACCAGTTTTCCCGATGCTCATAGAGGAACCAGAAGTTCAAATTAAAAATGAATCCCGTTAATATGAATGAGCCTTCTATCGAAAGTTTGGTTTTGGTAAACGAGAAATACAAAAATAGAAAATTAAGGATGCATAGGGTATCTGTTCCTATATCAATAACAATAAGGCAATGCGCATATGAAATGCATTGATTTCTCACCCAATAATCAAGAAACATGGGAATAATTATGTTCGGCTCATGTAATTTTTAGTTGAAAACAATTTGGTAACTTCAAAAATGAAATTTTCATCACATTATAAAAGTATTTAGCTAAAAAACATCATCCCCGCCATGAACCTATTTCAGTAACATTCAAAAAGACTTAATCCTATGCCTGTACCTATATCAATAATACTGTTTCTAACATAAAATACGCACACTATTACTTGTATTGATACGTAACGATATGATTGCAGTGATGCCGAATTCTACAATGTTTTGTAATTGAGTTATACAAATAGTTTGTATATAATTACAAAATTGCTGTTTTTGTTGCAGTTTTCCATCTTATCAGTTAAATTTTGTGTTTGTCATAACTTATCTTTTCGATATAATTTATTTTACAAACATAAGAGTTGAATTTCACAGTGAAAGTTCATTCAAGCGCTTTGAAATAAAAATCTAGGTCGGCAACCCTTGAGAGTACTGCAAGTCATGTAAACAGTTTGAAATACGGACAAGGATAATTTAAACGTTGTTCGAAATAAACCTATATCAAACTATAGGAAATCGCGTTGGTTTTTAAAATATTATTATATTCATAGTGAAAATGTGATTTGCTTTATGTACTGTGAAGTGAATTTTGAAGGGATAGAATTGTTTAAGCTTGAAATTGAGTGGAAAACAACGGCGTGAAAACAGACGAATCTGCTAGTAGCAATCGAGCAGTGCATCAATCCATCAGTTCAGAGGTAAGAAAATGAAAATAAAAGTGCTTTCTAATTTTATCTTTTAATAATTTGATACTTGTGAATTAAAACATTACATAAACAAAATTTTGAATAATATTCCAAGCATTCAAGAATGTGTTCCATCCATTATTGTGTACATACGATGTGAGAAATTGTAAATAAATTGATTTTTTATTTGGTTTATCGACGGTTGGGATTAATATACGGGCTGTTATTAATATGGGAACAGATACCATATAAAATGAAAGAAACAACAAATAATAACACAGAATATAAAAAAGAAGTATTATGCCTCAAAGCATCATTAGGTAGTACATTCAAAGTTAATTGCCTATATGCCGGGTATTAAGCCACTCGGAGTGGAAATTAATTACTATGTCTGAAACTTGATTATGCATATGTACAACATGTGATAGATTTAGTTCGGAAAAGGTATTGGAGGGTAACCGCCCCTTCGGTGGGGTTTGATCCCGACCCCAGTTCGCATGACAGGTGCTTTCCTACTAAGCTACGAAGGACCTCCGTCGTCCACCGCAGCTTAGCGGGTACTGATGACCAAATCCCCCAGCACCAGGTACCAGCCGATCTCTCGCAATACATTTTCAGAACCAACTCTCTCAAATGTATTTTTGTACACATCATGTCAACCAAGTAGGATGAGTATTTAGTATTGTCCGGCTCCTACACACTTGCTTCATCAGTAACGGCGCTCAATGAAGCAGGGTTGTGTGAGGTTGTGCCAGTTTGGTCGTCAGATAAATACCTAAATACAATACTAAATACTCATCCTACTTGGTTGACATGATGTGTACAAACATACATTTGAGAGAGTTGGTTCTGAAAATGTATTGCGAGAGATCGGCTGGTACCTGGTGCTGGGAATTTGGTTTCATCAGTACCCGCTAAGCTGCGGTGGACGACGGAGGTCCTTCGTAGCTTAGTAGGGAAAGCACCTGTCATGCGAACTGGGGTCGTGGGATCAAACCCCACCGAAGGGGCGGTTACCCTCCAATACCTTTTCCGAACTAAATCTATCACATGTTGTACATATGCATAATCAAGTTTCAGACATAGTAATCATTAGGTAGTCTTGAGAAAAAGAGTAACATATTAAGCTTATGTATTACCTGAACAATCGAAAAGAATTTTGCTTCTCCTTCCCTGCATCGCAATCCCGATCTCTATACACTTCATCTTTAAAAATATCCGGCTTTTCCGCATCGTATTCTTGTCCACATGCCCCGACATCTACATTTCCCAACTCACTACATTCTTGCGCTGATGCTCTTTGCCCATTGAATTATTTTCTTCATCGCTTGATTCACGTTCCTCAATGTCAACCCAATCCGCAATTACGGTAACAAAATTTGCGTAATTGTGATCTTGAAGAGCCGGAGAGGAATACAGAGGACGAGATTTGAAAAAATCAGTGAAGTGATCGTCGTCTGAATCTGGATTCGCAGTGAAAGCATGGATGGTTGGAAGAGAATTTTTGCTTTGCAACTTCCGTCTTTTCGCACACGTTTTAAAACAGGATTCTTCGAAATGCGCCTGAAAAACGAAAAACGCATTCGCGCACATTAATAATTGAAAGCTGCTAACACGACATTCGTATTTTATTTACACTGCATATTCGAGAACTTGGCTTGATTTCCACATCCGGATTTAATCGGCAGAATTTAATCCACCGGGATCTTGTGATTCCCTCCGTAGGGAAGCGAAAACAAAACTAAATTCCGGACACTTCTCACTGCTCCGGCCGCACGAGACACTTCATGATTGAACTGCCCGCACTCGGAACGTTTTCTTAAACTCTTGTAAGTCACGCACCGGCTTCGACGAAATTAACGAAAACATCGATGACACGCAAAACGAAATTGGTAATTTCGCGCGACGCTTGCTTTGATATGCTTTCCTCATCGATAATTTGCTTGCGTCATGACGTTTAATTTTATTTTTATTTCGTGTGTAGTATCTGGCTCTCCCTCCCAGATTAAACGTAATTCCCTCTAAATCAGTTGCCACAGCGTCCTCTTGGACGACATGTTCCGTGTACGGCTGGCAAACTGCTTCGAAAGGAATTATGCTACGGTATCATCGAAGGCCTGGTGCAGAGGATTCTACTCTATTCAGAGTCCTGCCAGTAAACCTTCATAAAAAAAGAACTTTGCAAGGAATTCCAAAAGAGTTCTCAGAAGATTTTTTTCAGAAGAATACCTTAACGGTTTCTCAAGGTTATCCTAAACAAATTTGTGAAGAAATGCGTGGAGGAAATTCCGATCTAATTCCTGAGGGAAATTCCAAGGAATACCTGAAAGAATTTCTGAAAGACTTTCTGGAATTCGTTTCCGGAGGAGTTTTTGTAGAACTCCTTGAGGTAATTTCCGAGGGAATCTGGACGAATCTTCAAATAAATTTTTGGAGCAAATTGTGAATCATTTACTGGGAATAGTTCCGAAGGGATTCCTAGAAAACTCTAAGAATTCCAATAGGCATTTCTCCTAAAATTCTTTTAGAAATTTCTTCATAAATTCCTTTTAGAATTCCTCCGGAAATTCCTTCAAAAATTACTGCAGAATTACTTTTTTTCATTTAGTTTACATCTAACAGATAACACTGAATCAACAATTTGACGCCACAATACACGGTTCTAGGCCGCATCTGGGTGAGCTCGTGGTTCATTGAGCTGGGTGAGCTCGTGGTTCATTCTTCGCCGCCACACACCGTCTTCTTGCACACCACCAAAGATGGCCCTAAGCACCCGACTCTCGAATACTCCGAGTGCTTGCAAGTCCTCCTCGAGCATTGTTAATTTTTCATGTCCGTAGAGAACAACCGGTCTTATTAGCGTCTTGTACATGACACATTTGGTGCGGTGGCGAATCTTTTTTGACCGCAGTTTCTTTTGGAGCCCGTAGTAGGCTCGACTTCCACAGATGTTGCGCCTTCGTATTTCACGACTAACATCGTTAACAAGGACCCGAGGTAGACGCATTCCTCGACCACCTCGAAGGTATCCCCGTCTATCGTAACACTGCTTCCCAGGCGAGCCCTGTCGCGCTCGGTTCCGCCCACAAGCATGTATTTTGTCTTTGACGCATTCACCACCAGTCCAACTTCTGTTGCTTCACGTTTCAGGCGGGTGTACAGTTCTGCCACCTTTGCAAATGTTGGGCCGACAATGTCCTTGGCATCCGCGAAGCAAATAAATTGACTGGATCTGTTTAAAATCGAACCCCGGATGTTACACCCGGCTCTCCGCAGGACACCTTCTAGCGCAATGTTGAACAACAGGCACGAAATTCTGTCACCTTGTCTTAGTCCCGGCGCGATATACCTTCACACAGTTTTGCACACCATACACCGTTGCTTTGATCAGCCTGATAAGCTTCCCAGGGAAGCTGTTCTCGTCCCTAATTTTTGTTAGCTCTACGCGGTCTATACTGTCGTATACCGCCTTGAAATCAACGAACAGATGGTGCGTTGGGACCTGGTATTCACGGTATTTTTGAAGGATTTGCCGCACGGTAAAGATCTGGTCCAGTGTCCTGCGGTCGTCAACGAAGCCGGCTTGATAACTTTCCACGAACTCATTCACTAATGGTGACAGACGTCGGAAGATGATCTGGGATATCACTTCGAAGGGGGCATTAAGAATGGTGATCGCTCGAAAGTTCTCACACTCCAGCTTGTCGCCTTTCCTGTAGATGGGGCATATAACCCCTTTTTTTCACTCCTTCGGTAGCTTTTCAGTTTCCCAAAGTCTGACTATCAGTTTGTACAGGCAAGAGGCTAGCTTTTCCGGGCCCATCTTGATGAGCTCAGCTCCGATACCATCCTTATCGGCTACTTTATTTGTCTTTAGCTGTTGGATGGCATCCTTAACTTCCCTCAAGGTGGGGGCTGGTTGGCTTCCACCGTCCGCTGAACTGACGTCATCTCCTCCGCTGCCTGTACTCTCAGCGCCATTCAAATGTTCCTCGTAGTGCTGCTTCCACTTTTCGATCACCACACGTTCGTCCGTCAAGATGGTCCCATCCTTATCCTTGCACATTTCGGCTCGCGGCACGAAGCCTTTGCGGGATGCGTTGAGCTTCTGATAGAACTTGCGTGTTTCTTGAGAACGGCACAGCTGTTCCATCTCCTCGCACTCCGCTTCTTCCAAGCGGCGTTTCTTCTCCTGAAAAAGGCGGGTCTGCTGTCTCCGCTTCCGTCTACAACGTTCCACCAGGTACCTTGCTGCAGCGCGGGCGGTCCTTCTCCTACAGAATCAGTCTGCACTCTTCGTCGAACCAATCGTTCCGTAGACTTCGTCCCATATACCCGACGTTGTTCTCCACTGCATCGTTAATGGCTGCTTTGAATGTGTTCCAGCAGTCCCCAAGAGGAGCCCCATCGAGCTCACCCTCTTCCGTCGTCGGAACCGAACATTGTTGATGACGGATAGTTTGGGCGCAGTTTAACCATCATGGAAGCCTGACGTCGATAATGTCGGAGAAGTGCTGTCCATCAATCAGAACGTGGTCGATTTGTGATTCTGTCTGCAGTGGTGATCTCCAGGTGTTCCGATACGGGAGGCTGTGTTGGAAGTAGGAGCTGCGAATGGCCATATTCTTGGAGGCGGCGAAATCAATTAGTCGTAGGCCGTTTTCGTTCGTCAGCCGGTGAGCGCTGAACTTTCCAATAGTTGGTCTAAACTCCTTCTCTTGGCCAACCTGAGCGTTCAAATCTCATTTGATGATTTTGACGTCGTGGCTTGGGTAGCTGTCGTACTCACGTTCCAGCTGTTCGTAAAATGCGTCCTTATCATCATCATCATTGCTTCCGAAGTGTGGGCTATGGACGTTGATTAAGCTGAAGTTGAAAAACCGGCCTTTGATCCTCAACCTGCACATTCTTTCATTGATCGGCCACCACCTGATCACGCGCCTTTGCATATCGCCCATCACTATGAAAGCTGTTCCCAGCTCGTGTGTGTTGCTGCAGCTCTGGTAGATGGTATGATTACCTCTAAACGTTCGCACCATTGATCCCTTCCAACAAACCTCCTGCAACGCTACGATGCCGAATCCACGGTCCTTGAGCACATCGGCGAGTATGCGTGTGTTCCCGATGAAGTTGAGAGATTTGCAGTTTCACGAACCGAGTTTCCAATCGCTAGTACCTTTTCGTCGTAGTGGTCTTTGCCGATGGTTCCGGTCCGTACTCTCCTGTTGATTGTTCGTTCCGTATGTTTTTTTGAAGGCTGGCTTGCATGGCCTGACACCAAACCCCTTAATCTCCGGAGGACCATTACTCCTTATTCCCGGTGGACCATGGTGCACAGTTTCGCTTAGAGTCCCTCGCTGGCACTCGGACGATGATCAGCCGCCCCTAACATGGAGAACAGACGCTGTTGTGAGGTGATCCTGACATGGAGAACAGACGCCCAGTAAGATTTGTACCTCCGGAGAGGAGCAAACCCCCCCCCCTTTCCTGTCAGCATACGACCATAGTTCCCACCGGGGTTGGTTACCCGAGCTTCCCTATGGTTGCTCGTATCCTGGCCAGCACCACGGGGAGGTAGGGGTAGGAGTTTATGAGTAAGAGTTTAAGGACCGCTAGATGGGGTCTATTTTATTCCTTCAGGTACGCGAAGTACCAATGGTACGCTTCACCCAGCATTTGCCGTGCCAACACCAGGGACAGTATATTCTTTTATCTTCCACACGAAACCCGTGTTGTTTGTTTTCTAATGGTTTTCTTAGACGATTCTGACGATTCGTTCATTCATGCTTTGCAATGCTGCATTAACGCTGGCAAATCCCGGGAGGAAGCGAATCAGCTTCTCTGAAGGACAAGCAGCCGAAAAGATGCTGCATAGGAATGGAAGGCTGTCCGAGATGGACAAATGGCCCTTAACCTCAATGGCAAGCTCTCAATTTAAGACAGATCCGTCAGTGTGCCAGTATTCAAACTTGTCATATTCCGTAATCCGTATGCAGCAACACCGCCACCGATCTACGTAATGCTTCCGCCTTGTATCCTCTCATGAGCAGGCAGGATCCGGTCCCTTTTGACGAGAAGGGAGTTTCCCGGATGTTGTTTAGCCGAAAGAGGTTGCTTATTGGCAAATGGAAATATAGGCACGAAAATATAGGAAGCCTACCTCGGCGACTCCGCTGGTGTGGAGGGCAGGAGTCCGGGAGTGATTCGCACCTACTGGTTAAAGGTCGGTAACAGGACATCCGTCAGGTTTCAATGGGAGAAGGAGGTGAATTTACTATCAATTGTCGTCTACCTGATCCATAGTTATAGACCCCTGTTATTTATTCAGTAGTGTTGAGCGTGTGCCCGAAGCAGGTTAATTCTTGACCTCAACGGAGCTTGCGGCAGGAAGTTATACTACGGTTGATCGATAACTCATGAAATATGACGATATTCTGCGATGTTCCGATTGGGGAGTGGGGGACTGCTCACCTATTTTGATACTGGGATCTGAAAATTGATATCTGCTGCTTCACACGTGCCGAAGAACACTTTTACTAGCATCCAATGGATATAGCCTGGCGATGAACTTCACTTACTGCCGTTTAGGCCCCGAATCGTGTACGACCTGGATGAAAGTGGCGGAGAACCCCGTCCATGACAATCGAAAATAGTGTTTTCTGAGAATGATCTGGGAGCTGAATTCCCGATTAAACACTGAAAGTGCATCCGGTGAGGAAGACTAGACGATCGCGAGGGGGTTCCCGGATATCAACACTAGGGGCGTCCCGTTACGGCTAGACGCCTTCGAGATATCCAGCGAGGCTGAGGAATGTCCCTTAGACTAGCGAAGTAGAAACTCCTCCAAAGCCTGGTTGAAAAACGGAAGGCTCAGTTTTCCGACTGGTTCTAAATGTTTCCCTAATCAGACATCAGAGAGGTTGGTTGATAATGAAAAACCCACCGGTTAGGGATGTTGTTTTCACGGTTCGGGATAATGGGACATAGTTCGGTTGAAACAGAGATTTGGTGGAAGAAGGTTCTTAAGATTAGGTATCCGACCCATCATATTCAGGGCTTCTCTTTGGCTTCTGGACAAGGCAGTGGACAGTTTCGCTGCAGAGAAGAGCTGCTTGAGCGAAGAGCTTGGTACGTCTGAATGAAATGGAAGCTATCAAGGGTCAGGGTTCTGGCGATGTTGGATCTGTGCAACTCTGGCGGATATCTACTTACCGAAACAAGAGACGTAAAGTAGTCATAAAATGCGTCGGCAAGCTCTAGGGGATCGGAAATGGTCCAGTCTTGTGCATCAAGGTGGATGGTGATAAACCTTCACTTGTTACTGCTCCAGAATGTAGCCTTTTGAGCACTCGGAGGGTCTTCTCCTGACTGACGCAGAGATGTGTCTTTGAGGACTTATACAAGCTATTAGTATCGTATAGAAGATTAAGCTGCTGTTATAGTTGACCGGTATTTCGAAGCAAACCCGTCTGCGTCCATAAATGGGTTGATATATTTATATATCATATATTTGCCACACAACTACTCAAAGTTTTATTTGGAAACAGTACCACTTCCACAATAATGCTACTAATCTAAAATGATGGGTTCCGTTTCCTTACGTTGCTAAAACAAAACAACTGCTGCTGCTGCAACAGCTCTGCAAACATTCTCCATGGTCCTGCGACCCAACCGACCACAACGTAATCATAATAACAGTTTTCGAAAATATTAAAAATTTATAAAAGCCGTCCCGCCTCTGTTGGTTTCATGTTCGTTCTCAGGTTCGTCACCGTCATCATCACCGTAGTCCAACCGACAGTTTGTTCGGTGGTGCGGTAAATGTCCGCGCGAGGGCAATTTTCCTCGCGCTGTCTTTCTTCCTGTAAAAACAGCCGAAAAAAAAAACCGTAAATAGTGAAGCCGGGAGTACGGTGGAAAACGACATGCCAAGACAATTAACGTTAAGTGTAGGTTTTGCACACTTTCCAGCGGATCGGAACTCTGGGACTGGTTTTGACCCGGTTCAAAAATGTTTTCTTTACTCGACTAAAACCCTTTGACGGAGCGAAGCAATCGTGTCAGTTACAATTATTTTGGCCGGTGCTCCTCGCGCCCCCAAGAAGACAATGCAGGGAAAACAGAGTGCGACCTCAGTTGTCCGAAAGGATGAAAAAACGGGTTCGATACAAAACGTTATTTCATTGGGGTTTGCTGTGCAGGAAGAAATTTAGTCTCGTTGAATCCTCGGAGTGAAGCAAATTACACGCCGGTAAAACACGATTTCGAAATCATCTCACGGCGACGGCTTTGGAACCGGACGATAAGCCGACACGGGTAATATTTGCCTGGTGGTGGCGGCGGCGACGGCAGAACCGTCAAGAAGCTGAGATGGTGATGAAAGTCATACCTACCTCAAGTAGAGCTTAAGAAACATTTACTCCCCCTTACTCCCCCTATTACCGTACCTACTGGGGTCGGGTGTTATGAATATTTATTTATGCACTCTTGTTTATTTATGTATGCTTTCTTATGCACCAACTGCAATCCTTCGCCAAGCAGCCATGGCCAGGTGAGTGACTGCACTGCGAGGTAAAGAAGGTGGCAGGACAGCTGGAAGAATGCAAAATCGTGACGCTCGAAATTATAACTGTTTGCTGAAGTTACAATTTTCACTTTTTTTTCAAGATCAGTTACAAATTTTCGAGATAGGGGAAATGACGCTTTGTTAGGTTTTATTAAATTGTCATGTTTTTGCAAGCCGTAATTTTCCGGTTAGAAATTATCTCAACGTCCACGGGCATAAAA
Organism: Armigeres subalbatus; assembly: GCF_024139115.2. Taxonomy (NCBI): domain Eukaryota; kingdom Metazoa; phylum Arthropoda; class Insecta; order Diptera; family Culicidae; genus Armigeres; species Armigeres subalbatus. The sequence continues at coordinate 389,846,500 of NC_085141.1, read as the reverse complement.
GTATTAGCATCATGATATACGAACTCAAAAATCATAATTTACTTGTTTACTGTAAAAGTGCTATGATTTAGTAATGGCCCAGTAGGGTACAAATTTGAGAAGGAGATAAAATATCAAAAAAATAGTTTTAGATTCAGAAAACTTGATCTTAGAAACAGAATTTAAAAAATTATTCATGCTTCTGCTTAAAATAATGCGCTCCTCAGTTAAAATAGTTTCAGTACGGTTAATGAATATCACACTGTAAGAATCCGAATTGAATAGGCTCAAAATGCATAAAAATAGGTAAATGAATATATCCTAACTGTTTAATTCGGGCATGTAAATTAACAAATTATGACTTTTTACAAATATAAATATTCGATAATTTATTTACACTACTACCCAAATATCCCATCGTAAATAATACAGAATAATACTCACCCTTCAGCTCTACAAACATAAGCAACATCACGTCAAACAAAAGTGCTTCTTCTGACAAGCTGCGGACTCTGATTCGGACGTTGGTCAAACCGAACGAAATGGACGCTTATCAACCGGGCCAGCAAACTTTGACTCACGATTTTCCGCCTTCCCAGCAATCATCTCACCTCTAGCGAGCAAATCTGACACTCACTCGCTCAGCCCGCTGTTGCTGTTGAAGTAAGTATTTCACGCCGGTCCCGAACCGTTCTTCATCCATAATAATCGTGCGCCTTCTGGACGGATCAACCCGACAAGGCCCAGAAAGACCGACCGACAGTGCACCTTCGCCCCCAAGGGGATCGATGAAAACCGTGGCGGATTTCAATTTGCAAAACAATTTTCAGCCCTACTTGCAACACTCCTGATCCCGTTCCAGGCTGGGTGACGTGGACTGCATTCAGAGGAAAAAAGAAGCGTGCGCCAACTGGCGAGTCGTCGGTGATCTCTGTGTCAAAGCCGTGAAAGTCGTTTTACGCCCTCCGGTTGGACCTGAGTAATTTTACCTTTCTTGAACACCGAAGCGATTCGAAAGATGAGTTGTCCACTTCAAAGACAATATTGTGATGCGATTGTATAGCTTTCGCATAATTGAATAACATGAATCCACTGACAATCTGTACCTACTCACCTATTGAAACGAGCTCTAATTAACGAATTTAAATTCCTTTAATTGAGAGCGTAGTCCAAAGCGTCAACGGCGTCACTAAGTGGATAACTTTTTCACTGTATGCACAGAAGGCTTCCTTCACGCAGGATCAAGGTGATGGAGTGATTTCATATTAAAAATTTCGGCACATTACGTACCTTTGCGGTACCTCCAGACCTTCATGCCGGATCACGTCAACTAACCGAGCAATGGACTGAAAGTGATTGTTTTCGAATTTGTTACTGGGGCCGTCTTCTCCGAAGTAACGCTCTCTTTGTTCTACAGCGAGCTGTCGGTAATTCGCTGTGGCTTCGCGTGGTATGCTCTAATTGAGATGGCCGCAAGGATTTTCGTAGCGTCTTTTTGTGGCTTTCACTCGAAATTAAAATGATTGGATTTACCGTTGCTTTTCGCACCTCCAATTAGGGCTGCTATTCTTTTCTTTTTACCTTATCGGTAGGATGGCTGGAAGGCATTAAATCGTTTTTTACCCATTGTCAACTCGTATGATGACTAATAATTGTTTCGAATTATCACAAAATCGTAGTTACAAATTGAACAAACTTTGTTACAACACTCCCAATTTAGATTTACGATTTACGTTGTTATATAAGGGAGTGTAATCGTCATTCAGAATAAATTATTATATTAGTTTAAATGTTTCAATTAATCTCATGACTTAAACAAGACAGATACAATACTCGGAAGCCTCCTTACAAGAGGCTCGGAAGCCTCCTTTCAAGAGGCTCGGAAGCCTCCTTTCAAGAGGCTCAGAGCCTCCTTTCAAGAGGCTCAGGAAGCCTCCTTTCAAGAGGCTCAGGAAGCCTCCTTTCAAGAGGCTCAGGCCTCCTTTCAAGAGGCTCAGGAAGCCTCCTTTCAAGAGGCTCAGGAAGCCTCCTTTCAAGAGGCTCAGAGCCTCCTTTCAAGAGGTTCGGAAGCGTTTTATCAAGAGGCTCAGAAGCCTCCTTTCAAGAGGCTCCAGCCTCCCTTTCAAGAGGCTCAAGCCTCCTTTCAAGAGGCTCAGGAAGCCTCCCTTTCAAGAGGCTCAGGCCTCCTTTCAAGAGGCTCAGAAGCCTCCTTTCAAGAGCTCAGAAGCCTCCTTTCAAGAGGCTCAGAAGCCTCCTTTCAAGAGGCTCGAAGCCTCCTTTCAAGAGGCTCAGAAGCCTCCTTTCAAGAGGCTCAGGCCTCCTTTCAAGAGGGCTCAGGCCTCCTTTCAAGAGGCTCAGAGCCTCCTTTCAAGGCTCAGGAAGCCTCCTTCAAGAGGCTCAGAGCCTCCTTTCAAGAGGCTCAGGAAGCCTCCTTTCAAGAGGCTCAGCCTCCTTTCAAGAGGCTCAGGAAGCCTCCTTTCAAGAGGCTCAGAGCCTCCTTTCAAGAGGCTCAGGAAGCCTCCTTTCAAGAGCTCAGGAAGCCTCCTTTCAAGAGGCTCAGAAGCCTCCTTTCAAGAGGCTCCAGCCTCCTTTCAAGAGGCTCAGGAAGCCTCCTTTCAAGAGGCTCAGAAGCCTCCTTTCAAGAGGCTCAGAAGCCTCCTTTCAAGAGGCTCAGGCCTCCTTTCAAGAGGCTCAGAGCCTCCTTTCAAGAGGCTCAGGAAGCCTCCTTTCAAGAGGCTCAGGAAGCCTCCTTTCAAGAGGCTCAGGCCTCCTTTCAAGAGGCTCAGAGCCTCCTTTCAAGAGGCTCAGGAAGCCTCCTTTCAAGAGGCTCAGCCCCCTTCAAGAGGCTCAAAGCCTCCTTTCAAGAGGCTCTGGAAGCCTCCTTTCAAGAGGCTCAGAAGCCTCCTCAAGAGGCTCAGGCCTCCTTTCAAGAGGCTCAGGCCTCCTTTCAAGAGGCTCAAGCCTCCTTTCAAGAGGCTCTGGAAGCCTCCTTTCAAGAGGCTCCAAGCCTCCTTTCAAGAGGCTCAGAAGCCTCCTTTCAAGAGGCCTCGAAGCCTCCTTTCAAGAGGCTCAGAAGCCTCCTTTCAAGAGGCTCAGAGCCTCCTTTCAAGAGAGGCTCGGAAGCCTCCTTTCAAGAGGCCTCGGAAGCCTCCTTTCAAGAGGCTCAGAAGCCTCCTTTCAAGAGGCTCAGGAAGCCTCCTTTCAAGAGGCTCAGAAGCCTCCTTTCAAGAGGCTCAAGCCTCCTTTCAAGAGGCTCAGAAGCCTCCTTTCAAGAGCTCAGAGCCTCCCTTTCAAGAGGCTCAAGCCTCCTTTCAAGAGGCTCAGGAAGCCTCCTTTCAAGAGGCTCAGGCCTCCTTTCAAGAGGATCAGAGCCTTCTTTCAAGAGGCTCGGATGCCTCCTTTCAAGAGGCTCAGAGCCTCCTTTCAAGAGCTCAGGAAGCCTCCTTTCAAGAGGCTCAGAAGCCTCCTTTCAAGAGGCTCAAGCCTCCTTTCAAGAGGCTCAGAAGCCTCCTTTCAAGAGGCTCAGAAGCCTCCTTTCAAGAGGCTCAGGAAGCCTCCTTTCAAGAGGCTCAAGCCTCCTTTCAAGAGCTCGGAAGCCTCCTTTCAAGAGGCTCAGAAGCCTCCTTTCAAGAGGCTCAGGAAGCCTCCTTTCAAGAGGCTCAGGAAGCCTCCTTTCAAGAGGCTCAGGAAGCCTCCTTTCAAGAGGCCTCAAGCCTCCTTTCCAAGAGGCCTGGAAGCCTCCTTCAAGAGGCTCAGAAGCCTCCTTTCAAGAGGCTCAGGAAGCCTCCTTTCAAGAGGCTCAGAAGCCTCCTTTCAAGAGGCTCGGAGCCTCCTTTCAAGAGGCTCAAAGCCTCCTTTCAAGAGGCTCAGAAGCCTCCTTTCAAGAGGCTCAGGCCTCCTTTCAAGAGGCTCAGAAGCCTCCTTTCAAGAGGCTCAGAAGCCTCCTTTCAAGAGGCCCGGAAGCCTCCTTCAAGAGGCCCGGAAGCCTCCTTTCAAGAGGCTCGGAAGCCTCCTTCCAAGAGGCTCGGAAGCCTCCTTTCAAGAGGCTCGGAAGCCTCCTTTCAAGAGGCTCGGAAGCCTCCTTTCAAGAGGCTCGGAAGCCTCCTTTCAAGCGGCTCGGGAGCCTCCATTCAAGCAGCTCGAGAGCCTCCTAACAAGAGGCTCGGGAACCTCCTTTCAAGAGGCTCGGGAACCTCCTTTCAAGACGCTCGGGAGCCTCCTTTCAAGAGGTTCAGGAGCCTCCTTTCAAGAGGCTCGGGAGCCTCCTTTCAAGAGGCTCGGGAGCCTCCTTTCAAGAGGCTCGGGAGCCTCCTTTCAAGAGGCTCGGGAGCCTCCTTTCAAGAGGCTCGGGAGCCTCCTTTCAAGAGGCTCGGGAGCCTCCTTTCAAGAGGCTCGGAAGCCCCCTTTCAAGAGGCTCGGAAGCCCCCTTTCAAGAGGCTCGGAAGCCCCCTTTCAAGAGGCTCGGAAACCTCCAAAAGTCGTTAAAGTCTTGTGGAAACTTGATGTATAAAATTATTTTGGATTGGTAATTTTCATCTTTTCAAATTTACACCTTTTCGGCCAAATGTCCTATTGGGCCAAATGTCATATTCGGCCAAATGTCCTTTTCGACCAAATTTCCTGTTCGGCCAATTGACCTTTTCGGCCAAAAGGCCCATTTGACCAAATGGTTTGTTCGACCTAGTGGCATTCGGCCAAATGTCTTTGATTCCACACGCCTGATATTTTTTTCCTGGTAGGGGAGTTACTTTCAAGTAGAAGACAGTGCACTATGGTTCAGGATACAGATTTACGCGGAAAGATGCATTTTACGCCGTTGTTCTACAAAATTATTCGAACTAGTAAGGTCATCATTATGGAGCTACCCAAAAAATAGGGTGGCCCTTTATATAAAAAAATAGATTTTTTTTTTATTTCCCGAAATTCTGACATGTAATGTTCTACAAAGTTGTAGCGCAGCTTATTCCAATAAATTTTGCCTGTTATTATAGCAAAACACGCGTCTTAGAAAGCCTCAAAAGTCTTCAGAAGGTGACATTCGTGAAAAATAAAAAAATAAATGAGCAGATCATAAATATTCCTTTTGAGGGACACTCTAACCCTGGTAAGTAAAATTGCTTTAAACAAGTGAGCTTAAGAGCTACATAAAAAGTTTATATAACAAATTTGATTGAAAAAAGCTGCGCTACAATTTTGTAGAACATTTCAATAAATATTCTGCAACATAAAAACAAATGACATTTTTATAAAATGGCCCACCCTATTTTTCGGTAACTCTATAATAAGGGCCCAAGTATCCAGAAAAAACTTTGTAGAACAAAATGAAACAACATTCTTTTAATAAAATTGGTAAAACTTTAGATAAAAAAAAACATATTTTCATTTTTTTTGACATAATAAAGAATATGAATTGCTCTTCCGAAGCCGTGTAAACATAATTTTGGCCTGCCCTAACCGGAGACATCAATTTTTGAAAAAAAAATGTAATTTTAACAAAAAACCGATTATAACTGGAGATCAAAAAAATATATCGAGCATATTTACTCATCAAAAGCACGATTTTTTTAGCTCTAAAAGTCACTCGAAGACGACTTTTTCGAGAAATCTAAAACAAAAAAAGTAGATCGGAAATACTGTTTTTTTTAAGGTACAGGTAATTAAGTAAAATTGTTCTAAATCAGCCAACTTTATAGCTACAGAAAAAGTTTTGTTAGCAAAATGTATTGTAATAAGCTGCGCTACAACCTTGTAGCACATAACATGCCAGTATTCCGAGAAATAAAAAAATATTCTCTAATTTTTTTATATGATGGGCACCTTATTTTTTTGAAGCACCATATTGATGGCCTTACTATTTTGAAAATTTTTGTAGAACAACAGTTTTTTCTAAAAAAAATATAGTTTTGGCGCAAGATGCATCTTTCCGCGTAAATCTGTATCCTGGACCATAGTGCAGTGTTCATTCTTTTCCGTCGTGCGATTTTATACATCCATTTTTCTGTTGCGGTCATATATAACCCTGTGAGCCTGAAAGGGTTAGTAAACTAAATTAAACTCTTGGGAAATCCCTCTCTGAAAAAAAAAACTAGAGTGGGATTTCTTCTTCATTTTAATTACTTGAACTGGCGCAAGACCAAGTATGTGATTGCGAAATTTTCATCTTGATCTCACCCAGTGATTTATCAGCACTGGGGACACCTTTTAGGACAACTTTGAACAATCATTCAGTCTTGTCGTCGTATGTGAAAAACTCATGTCACTTCTCAGTGAAATAGTGAAGAAGACGTTTGCGATCGTCAAAGATACGTATTTACACAATAAGGTGTGCCGTCCTTGTCCCGATTTGGAAGCAAGTGCAGTTAACTCTTATAAAAATTCCACTAAACTCCTAGTCGAATCATTGCTTCCTTTCATTTATTTCGTCATCGAGTTAATTATCATTCAGAAATGTTTCTCAAAATTGCGAAATCAAAAAATGATTGTTGCCCGTACCATTTGTATACTATACTAAAATTTTTTAATAATCTTTTCAACATCGAAAGTATTTGCCATGACGCTATTGCCAACATTTTGATATTCGTTGATCCCACTTGCCTCTGTAATAATCCATTCTAAAAAGTGGTAATGGAGCCTATTTTCAATTTTAAATAGCTCCCATCAAAACTGACTGTCTCTCAATCCATCAATAATGGAAACTTATTCCACAAATTCCCCCAAAGTCATGGGCTGAAGCGTTGCAATAAAATTATTAAATTAACGTTCATATTAAAACAATAAACATATCTGATTTGCATTTGACTCCGTGTCAATCCAGTGGGACCTTAAAACCCACATGGCTTTTAGCCCCGATCGGTGTTGAGTTGAGTGAGTGACAGGCGGTAGCCACTCGTGAACGGAAGCTTTCGAAGCAAACAACCGGCGTTCGGCTAATGCGCTGCATTTTGAAAACCGCTCTGAAGCCTGAATGCCATTCCTTACCGGTCCGGAATATTGGCCGACGCTGTCCACAGTGGTGGAGATATAACAATTTATGAGAACTTTATTAACGTCCGTCAGCATTGGATCTCACTTTACTGAATTGCCGGACGTCTGACTGCCCTGGTTGGGGAATTGAAATGTGAATTTGCTGCCGGCTCTGCCGCCACCGTCGCCGGTCGGGCGTCCAGCTCAGTCAGTCGTTTTGGGAAACGCACGCGGGGGATTATAATTCGTTGACCTGTTTATCCGATTATTTCTACCCGCATCATGCCGAGCGTTGTATGTGAAGGCATCGCTCCAGAAGACAAGCGGCAGCACCTTCCGTAAGCCGGATGGATGTTGTTGCTTCTAGGTTCTTGCCCGGTCTCTGAACGGTCTCTCTCGGTTGGATGCAGTTACTCGATGTCTGGCTGGCAACCGCAACTTTTATGCCCACTGATAGCATGATCCGTTCGTGGTGGATGAATTTAGCTTTGGAAATCAATTTACTACTTAGCGTGAATAATCGCTGGAATAGGTTTACCGATCCATCGAATCCGACAGACGAAGGACAGGACAGGAGCTTATTGAGCTAATGTGGGAACTCGTCTGGAAGAAACAACTGCGTGGGTTTTCTAAATCCGGATCCGATTCTTAATCGCTCGAGCCGCATTACTAATCATGCATCCTAATCCAAGCAATTGTTTCCGAGTCAGCCGAAGCATATCATCTCAATATCCATCGAATCAACCACAAAGCACATTCCAAGATACAAGTTCGACACAGTGTCTCCTTCCATTCAATATGATTGCAACCAAACAAATCGATTGCGCCACCAACCACTTCCGACCCGGGAAATGTACGAAGCAACCAGTCAAACTTCATTACGAAACTTTACACGCTCCAGTATTTGTTGGCGCACAATATTGCAACACTCCACGGCGGAGGCCCTGCCGATATCATAGCGAGTAAGGAATACCAAAAAATACTCACGCAACTCCTCCGGGCGGAAAAGCTTCTTAGATATTCCAGTCTCATCTGCGCTATCTGTAACTATAATGGTTTCGTTTCCGTTCCGGTTTCTTTGTTTTCCCCGCTGACTGCCCCGAGAGCGAAAACCCATTCCCAAGTCCGTTTTACCATCTTATACACTCTTGTTGAGCGGCGAAATGGTGCTGAAATCGACTGGACCATATAGGGGTACCATCCAATTAGAATTTTTGGATAATGTCTCGAATTGGTCATAACCCGTTTTTTCGGCATTAACTTTTGCTGAACAAAATGCAAAACTCGGATCAATTTGTACCAAAATAGATGGTATCCCTATCAAATCCTGGAAACCCTACCGAAGGTGCCAAGTTGTGGAGTCGTAAAATCATTTGTCCGAATCCTAGTCGATGTTCGGCACACCTTTCCAGAGGGGGTGGAAATGTGAAATAAAATGGATTTTTTCGCTGTTGATTTGAAACGATTGGAGCCCAATGGGAAGAGAGGAAAAAATGATAAGAAATTTGAACAACCGATTTGAGAAGCGCATGTAACGCATGGGGGATTGGATGATGATATTTTTAGCATTGTGGATATTCGGGAATTCAGTTATCATGGGTTAGAAGCTTTGATTGTGACCTGAATATTAATCATATTAGGTTTGAAGCTATTCAATATTAATTTGATTGTAGTCAAGGGTGTGGCAAACCACTGATAACTAGTTGTTGGATCTCGGAATGCTTTTTAAAGCTGAAAAGCATTAGAAATTAGCAGAAGCATATTGAAAAGAGGTTTTGTATCATTTGATTGTTCATCAACATAGCTAAATGTTGCTTATTTTTTAAATAAATATATCAAATATGCAAGCACTAAGATTCGCTTACCTTTATTCATTAAACACTATATTATTTTTATTTTTTCAAAGGGTCTTCAACTATTGAGCCACATATTTTAATTTACTCCTGCTGCAATGTAGCAAAGATGAAGTGTAAAGTTTATTGTTATCCTTCTTATTTATACAACGATCGAAATAAAAAATATAGGATCGATAAAAATGTTGAAGATAATATAATAAATATATTATATAAGAGTAGTACATTTCCTCAAAAAAAATAACATTTTTCAATTTTTTTTTTTAAGAATTTAAAATGTATATTAGTCTCGAATCGTTGTTTGGATAAAGGCACCTCGATAAGTGAGCCAGCCAAGGATTGAAAACCTCTTTAATAAGGACAACAATAATAATAAAGGTACCTCGGGGCCCTCCGTAGCTGTGCGGTAAGATGCGCGGCTACAAAACAAGACCATGCTGAGGGTGGCTGGGTTCGATTACCGGTGCCGGTCTAGACAATATTCGGATGGGAAATTGTCTCCTCTTCCCTGGGCATAAAAGTATCATCGTGTTAGCCTCATGATATACGAATGCGGAAATGGTAACTTGGCTTAGAAACCTCGCAGTTAATAACTGTGGAAGTGGTTAATGAACACTAAGCTGCGAGGCGGCAATGTCCCAGTGGGGGATGTAATGCCAATGAAGAAGAAGAACCTCGGGGTAAGTGGCACCTGAAAAAAACGCATACTTAAAAAACAGGATATTCCATGACATTACCGACGGATATACATCATTATATGCTGCCGTTGTTGAAGTGTATATGTGTTGCAAGTCAATACAAAAAATATTTGTAGTGCCCCTCTAAACGGAGCTTGTTATATTCGGTTTCATACTGCCGAACGAAACTAATTTGAGACATGCAGATTTAGTATTTATATTATTCCTAAGTCGTAGTATTTCCAGATCATGGATGGAAGTTGGTTGCTTGTCGGACTTTTGTTTTTGCAACAAGAAAGGGTTTAGAAGATATAAAAACGAGACAACAGCCAATTTACTGTTTAATCGGCTTTTGTCTTGTTTTCCATCAGCTCACTTTAGTATCAAATGTTTCAGGTGGAAATATCTTTATTCACTTTTCATGTGAATATTTCTTTGTTTAGAATACTAATTATTTATTCTTCTTTTTCTTCTTAATAGTGTTACATCCCCCACTAGTACATTGCCGTCTCGCTGCTTAGGTTTCTAAGCCATGTTACCATTTTTGCATTAGTTTATCATGAGGCTAACATGATGATGATACTTTTATGCCCAAGGAAGTCGAGACTATTTCCAAACCGAAAATTGACTAGACCAGCACCGGGAATCGAACCCAGTCACCCTCGGAATGGTCTTGCTTTATAGCCGCGCATGTGCTATACGCATTTTCCTTACATCCAAAACCATACACATAATTAATTAAAGAGCAACCCAACAACAGTAGAACGATTGCGGTAGGTCGTGGAAAAGCTACAACTACATGTACGGTATGTTTGTAAGCACGTGATGCGGCCGCGCAAGCAACTCGACATGCGTTGAGCAGTGACACGCTTCTTATCGTTAAACGTACAGTAGAACCAGCACGAGTAGAGCGTAAGAAGTAGGCCATAGAATAAGTGCCGAATAAGCAGATTTATATTTCGTTCGATATTTGTAAATATAGTCCTAGGCGTTTATAGTTTTTTCGGTTTAATATAATCAATCTATTGTTAAGTGAAATCTATATAAACGGACGATCAATAAAGAATGGTCAGAGTTCTGCTCTGACTGGTGTTCGATGCACTTCTAGACTTCTGTCTTTAATACTGCATACCAAAATTCCAAATCTAGTGATCTACGCAAGTAGACACCACTAGTAGTCAAGAACTGAACTAGTAAAATGCTGTCAGGCAATCGAGCCTGTGACAGTTAGTCTGCCGCGTTTTTATCTCGTTGGAATTCTATGACCAAGCATAGAATACGTATCTTACCGCTAGGCTAAAGAGGGCTCCTATACAAATTAATACAAAATCAATAATAAAAAAAAGTGTTTATTCAGGCAAAGTGTTGTTAATTTCTCTCAGCCACCTAATTAAATTGGAACGAAATCCATATCGTTGTATGCGTATTGCACTTGACTGTACGCATACCACGCATAACATGAGCCTGGAGGTGCTTGCGGGGGTCACTCCTTTAAAACACCATTACTGGGAGCTCTCACTTAGAATACTGATCAAATGTGGAGCAAGTAACACACTTGTCCTAGAAAACTTTGATAATATGCTTGAACTGGTACGTCGGTCAAGATTTCTGAGAGTATATCTCAACTACATATCGTCAGATCTTTGTCTTCCATGTTATAACCCACCTCGAGTTAACTTCATCAACGACAGTCCCTCCATTGAATACGATCTGTCCATGAAACATGCTATTCAAGGAATACCAGATCATCTTTAAAATCTTTCTATTCCCCCTATTTTTACTGAAAAATATCAACACGTCAATTGCAACAATAGATATTTCACTGATGGTTCTCGCATTAACGGACCCACTGGCTTCGGTGTTTTCAATGTAAATTCTACCACCTTCCGAAAACTTCAAGAACCGTGCTCGGTTTATATTGCATCCGATCAGCCCGTAGACCATTATTTCATCTTCTCGGATAGTCTTAGCTCTATCGAGGCACCCCGGTCGATGAAACCTGGTAAGCACGCATCTTACTTTCTTACAAAAATAAGAGAGCAGATGCGTGATCTATGCGTGAATCTATAGCAATGAGCAGGCGGACTCGCTGGCAAAGGTAGGCGCACAGGAAGGGGAAGTTTATGATAGGCAAATCTCGTACAACTATTTTTCCCATTAGTCCGTCAGAGTACTCTTCTAAATTGGCAAATGAATTGGTCACACAATGAGCTTGGACGGTGGCTATTTTCCATAGTTCCAAAAGCTTTAGCGCGAGCGTGATTCAGAGGTGAGGAATTAAGTCGTGGCTTCATCCGCTTGATGTCAAGGCTTATCACTATTGGGTATACCCCGTTAGGCATAAGTACGTTAGGCATAATGGACGTTAGGCATACGGGACTATAGGCATAATTTATGTCAGGCATAATGGACGTTTGGCATAAACTTACCCAAAGAACAGCCTATGACATAAAGAAGGCAGAATTATGCCAAACGTCGATTATGCCTAACAAACTTATGCCTAACGTCCTTCTGCCTAACGTACTTAAGCCCAAAGTCTCGGACGTTAGGATAAAAGAATAAACTTTGAGCAATTATTGGATACCCTTATGGCCCGAGGTAAACAACCCTACAGGGAAGTAAGAGGTGTTTTGGTAAATCACGATGTGGATTATATGCTGTCCATCTATGCCTTTCTTTGCTCGGCGGATATCAAAGTCTAATGCCCGTGTTTATCTCTTCCTCGTTTTTTTTTTCTTTTATTCGATTCTGTTCTTCTGTTCCGTGTACCACGGAGCCCTGGCCATCCGGAAGATGCTCCCTGCTGAATCAAAATCGAGCACGACGTCATGTCAAATCGTTTCCAACGTCAAACGCCCGAGTACGCAGCTGGAATAAACTGAACCCAAATCCCTACCCCGTCCATCCTGAATTAAGTAAATTATAGTCTTGAGTCACCACGAGTTTATGGTCTATGTCCCTTTCCTACTAACTGTTAATGATAAGATGATGCACATTGTAAAAATATCATACTTAAGAATTGCGGCACTGCAAAGAGTCACACACGACTGAGTCTACCAAATAAATGGAATGGTTAAAGAAAAGTGTTGTTAATTTGTAATATGTAGAACGAATATGTGGGATAATTTTCAGTGTGTAAACTATTCATTTGGTAATTAATTGTCCAATACTTTTTAACAACAAAACAAGCGATATGAAAATGCATCTGGTTCAAATCTAAATGATATATGAGTGTCGAAGTTATTTTTCACTAGACCACAATCTAAAAACAGTTCAAATGGCTCCCTCTAAAATGTTGTTCAGATCCCAAGCAACCAAAAGTTCAGATTTTATTTAAATTTGTATCTTCTTCTTCTTCTTATTGGCATTACATCCCCACACTGGGACAGAGCCGCCTCACAGCTTAGTGTTCATTAAGCACTTCCACAGTTATTAACTGCGAAGTTTCTAAGCCAAGTTACCATTTTTGCATTCGTATATCATGAGGCTAACACGATGATACTTTTATGCCCAGGGAAGTCGAGACAATTTCCAATCCGAAATTTGCCTAGACCGGCACCGGGAATCGAACCCAGCCACCCTCAGCATGGTCTTGCTTTGTAGCCGCACATCTTACCGCACGGCTAAGGAGGGCCCCAAATTTGTATCTAACTGAATTGAATTTCAACTTATGGTTCACATTCCGTTCCAAGCACCTTAACCTTAACTTCAAATTTCACTTTTGCGCTACAACCATACACAAATTTATATAAAATGCGAGCAGATGTATCCAAAACATCCCCTCTTATCCGAACTTTTGGTTGCTTGGGATATGTCCCACTTACCTCATGTATGTTATAACTCAAGGGCAAGTGAAATCGGGGTCGTTTAATAATTACGTAGCATTTTTCCTAGTCTTTTCGGACCCACTCCCTCTCTTGTAAGATTTTTCCCATACAAATTATTGTTTGTTTATATGAAGAGTAAGAAAATGACAGACCCCCTCGCCCCATATGTGCTGACGTAATTATTGAACGACCCAGTGGCGTAGCCAGAAAATTAGTCGGGGGGGGATTCTGAAACTTTTTTTTTAATTAAAAAAATGTCTTCTACATATTTTGCCCTGGGGAAGGGGGTTATGTCCAACCGCCCACTGTGGCAGGCCCTTATACAAATCCCGGACAAAAACTGAGATTGCGTTCAAAACTTCACCACAGGGCTTCCGCAAGCCCAGGCCCTAGACAAAAAGACAGCGTCCTCATTCTAACATTGCACCAGTCAATTTCCCGATTTGGCGCAGCTATGCGCAATTAGTGTGGTGAATTGTAGGAAAGTAGACAAAAAAAAGAATTTAATGCATAATACCAGATCTTTTCGAACCTTTCCCAAACAAGTTTAGCCAAATTTCATTTTCCCATACATATTTGTTCGGGAGACACTTTACGGAATGAACTTCAACAAGACACCAAAATTCAATCAATTTCGAGACTAAATATCGTTTGCAACTCAAAATTGAACACAACATTTTTTCACTATGGCTGCGCAACTCAGCTGTGGGCACCCCTATTGTTTAGGCTATAGATACCCGATTTTGTTGATAAAGTCGACGAAATCATGCTAATTTCGCAAGTCGTAAGGTTTTTCGTCTAACTATCCATCGATGTACAAATGTCGTTGTAATATCAAATAGGGCTAAACTGCCTCCACTCGCACAACAGTCCCATTTAAAAAATTGTGGTTAATACAATCAGTTTTAAAATTTACTTACTTACTTACTTACTGGGACCTGTACACCCTGAGTGGGGCGAAGGGACCGACTTGAAAGATCTCCATCATGAGCGATGTTCATCTATTGCTTTATTCTGTTGCCAGTTTGGATTTCGGTCAACTTCTTTTATTTCTTTTTTGAGACTGAACCTCCATGAGCCTCTGGAATTGCATATGCTGCGATGTTCCGCTGTGTTTCGCCCCTGCGTAAGGTGTGACCGACCCAGACCCATTTCTGATCTCGAATATCAGTTTCTATGGGACTCTGGTGACAACGACGATGAAGCTCGCTATTTGAGATCCAGTTGGAAGGCCACCAGACCCGAATTAGCAGCATAGATTTCACGTTAGAATTACAAATTCGGTCCGTGTGCCTATGCCGATCTTGGTACTGCCTCCATTTGGCTACCAAGATATTGGAAGCTTTCAGCATTCTCCGTTAAATGCCCGGCTACTGTGAAACTGGAAGGAATCGCCGTGTCTACATCCAACCATTTGGTTTTGTTGACGTTGATGACCAAACTTGTTGAAACGGAGCGTTCGGCAAGGTCGTTGAGCTTACTGTGCATATCAGAGTGCCGTCGAGCTAGGATTGCAGCGCCATTCCTTCGCCAATTCGAAGTCGTTCAGGTGCTCCATGGTTATAGGCTGCTGTAGCAGCCCGCGGTTTGGCTCACGATCAATCGCATCTACCAGAATCTCGTCGATTATGATGAGGAACAGTAGCGGTGATAGAATACATCCTTGACTCACACCGGCTACGACCCGGATGATGTTGGACAAGACCCCGTTGTGCAGCATTCTACACGAGAAGGCCTCTTACTGTGCCTCGATGAGGTAGATGATTTTCTCAGGAACCCCCTTGCGTCTTAGAGTGTTCCACATATTCTCTCGATTGAAACGGCCGAAAGCTGTTTCATAGTCATTGAATACCAAGTAAAAATACTCTTGGAACTCGTTGACTTGTTCCAGAATGACACGGAGAGTGTGATGACTACCACAGGATCTTCCGGCATGGAATCCGGACAGCTGCCGCCGGAGAGTCGCATCAGTCTCTCCTGAATCCGGGCTAGGATAACTTTGCATAGAACTTTGAGAACGGTTCACAGCAACATAATGCCTCGCCAGCTATCGCATATAGTCATTTCACCTTTTTTGGGCACCCACACTAAGATACCATGCATTCAATCGACCATGAAAGTTGCGGTATCCTAGATATTATGAAATATACGTATTTTTCATTTTTCCTTCAAAATACGCGTGATTTTCGAATTGCTGTGCGTATACATGAACGATTTTTGTTATTGAATTCGACAACACATGGAATTTTAAAATTTGGGGAGACTTGATCCCCTTTCTACGATATCTACGCAATAAATATTTTTTCCTGCCAATCCATCATCAAATCTGTCAAATGTACAAAAAAATAGAAGCCTGAGAACAGATTTATATTTTTTTGATTTTTTTCGCCAAATTTTTGTATGGGTGACTAATGGGGGATCAAGTGTCCCCATATTGAGGCAATAACTTCAAATCCAAATATCCTACAACTTTGATGGAATGTTGACATTTTCATCAGTACAGATCATTAAGCATATTTATGGCTTTGTGCTGTGAAAAAATGAAAGCATTTGGTCATTGTTATAAAAAGTTGTTCAAATTTTGCGTGGCCAATAAAAAAATCTTTTGGAAGGTCAAAACATACAAACCGCCCTACAGAATAAATAAGTTTGTCAATCCAAAAAATTACTCACCACATAAAGGTCATTTGTCTAGAGGATCTGTACTAAAAAATACGCTAGAACAAAACTACTTTAGTTCTCGAGAAAACAGGGGGTGATCAAGTATCCCCGGGGATCAAGTCGACCCACCTTCCCCTACACTTAAAAAAGTAGTTCGAAGTGCTCGAACCAGTATTTTCGCTGGTCAGTCGGGTCGGTCAATAGCTGACCATTTGCGTATTTCACAGGCATCGTTTCATTTATCTTTACCCCGCTTAAGTATCGTGAGATGTCGTAAAGGAGATGCGTATGTCCCCGGCTGAGGCGACTCTCTCTCTCTCCTTCATCGACCAGTGAGTTCGGCCACGCTCGCTTGTCCCGTCGACATGAGAGTTTCACTTCCTTTTGCAGAGACGAGTAGGGACATGGGAGGTATTTTCGTCCATCGTCAAAGGGGCTAAAACCAACGAAAACAACGTCCATTTGCTAGATCTCCACTATAGCAGAACGATTCTCCTGAGCTAACGATTTGGCACGGATGAGTTTTGCAAAACAGTGTCTTTTTTATTGGTTTCCGAAACTACGACGAGAAAACGGAAATGCCTGCTTTAACCCAACTGTAGACGAGCTAACGCTTCGGTTCCTCTGGTTTTTGTTCGCTCTATCGCAGTTTTGGTGTCCCTTAGCTCCTCTATCTTCCTCCAGGATCTTATCGGCGATCCATTGTTTTATCCGAGTACGCCGTTTACCAAGGCGTTGTTGATTGCTATCCATTGGTCTTACACGCAGTCACCTACCGGAATATCTGCAGCATGAGTATCCATTTCTTCCACGAATGGCCTTTTCAGCATGGCATCTTGAAGTCCAGTCGACGTGGGTTGAACCCACGTCCAACTCTTTTCTCCTGCCGATGAATCCGCGCAATGCAGAGGCGATGATCAGACGCGATATCGGCACTACGCTTCTTACGAAAAAAACAATTTTGGCTGACACAGATGTCGTTATTACCACAGAATTCTGCGAACAGCTCTCTTTTTCCGCTCATTTCTCCGATATCATGATGTGCTCATTGTTCGAGTTGTCGGATCCGATCTTCGCATTGAAGTCGTCCATACAGATTCCAATATCACTCTTCGGAATTCTATCTACGACGGCATGATCGGCTGAATCGGTTGGCGCATACTCTACATCTCGATGTTCCATATCTCGATATCTCTCCTCATGTCGATGGTTTTCACTGTACCTTAAATTCACATACATTTTTGCTTCCTACATCGCGATAACCTCCCTATCTTGATATCTCTCTATATCGATGTAATCTGGTCATATTTTGTTAAGGATTCACTCTCCCTATGTCGATATATTCCAATTTCTTGGCTACTAGATATTTTTGGGACAATAACAAATGTATTAACAACTAGAAATGACATTTGTTTTGATGTCGTATTTCATAGCAACGAGCTTCTTTCGATCTATTCACTCATTTCAATTTTTCTTCCATTCCCCGATCTCTCCTTATCTCGATGGTCCCGTCAATATCTCGAGATTTGGAGAGGCGATTTTGACTGTAGGAAGCAGGCATTGCAATATCATCTGAGCACTGGATATTATCTTCGCTTGTGCAAAGATATTATCTTTAATCAAAGAGCACTCTGGAAAGATATTATCATTTGAGCGTTCGATGATGATCCGGATAGCCAGCGCGGTTCGGGGTTTGTTCGCGTTGCGAAGGTATTGCTACAACAAAAGCTGTGAAAAAATGTTTTTCCATGACGAACATTGCACTTTGTTTACTGAGCGGATAGATAGCTAAGATCGATATCCCATTATTTTATCAGTATCTTTGCTCAAAAGATCGAATGATGGGATGGTTTGCAATGCCTGGTAGGAAGGTTTCGGACCCGTTTTCTAAATCTGGAAATTACCCTGCCGCAGAATTTGTCCCGACGACATTATTTTTATAAATATGTATAAGGTTATTTATTTGTTACGACAGCCTACCAGTTACAAGAGTTTTACTTAGGTCAAGGAAGATTGATTGGGAATTACATTAACAATGGACTTTTTGAAGTTACAAAGTGGCATTTGAGTGGTATAGCTAATTAAATTTATTATTAGAAGTTTTCCTAGAAAGCTTCATACGTCGTTTGTTGTCGAGCAGCCAAAGGTAGTAGATTCCAAGTAGAGGATCCACTTATGAGTACACTTTTCCACTTGATGTCGTATGGTGCGGTATGGTGAAAGTTTTTGCTCGAATTCATTCATTTCATTTATTTAGTTTACATCTAAACAGATAACACTGAATCAAAAATTTGACGCCACAATCCACAATACACGGTTCGAGGCTGCATCCCTCCATCCTCGGATACGCCCCACGCTCGCACAGTCGTTTTGCACCTGGTCTGCCCATCCATCCTGGTCTGCTGCGCTCCACGCCGTCTCGTACCTGCCGGATCGGAAGCGAGCACCATCTTTGCAGAGTTGCTGTCTGGCATTCTTGCAACATGTCCTGCCCATCGCATTATTCCGGCTTTAGCTACCTTCCGGATACTAGGTTCGCCGCAGAGCTGGGCGAGCTCGTGGTTCATTCTTCGCCGCCACACACCGTCTTCTTGCACACCGCCAAAGATGGTCCTAAGCACCCGTCTCGAATACCTGAGTGCTTGCAAGTCCTCCTCGAGCATTGTCCATGTTTCATTTCCGTAGAGGACCACCGGTCTTATAAGCGTCTTGTACATGACACATTTGGTGCGGTGGCGAATCTTTTTCGACCGCAGTTTCTTCTGGAGCCCGTAGTAGGCCCAACTTCCACAGATGGTGCGCCTTCGTATTTCACGACTAACGTTGTTGTCAGTCGTTAGCAAGGATCCGAAGTAGACGAATTCCTCGACCACCTCGAAGGTATCCCCGTCTATCGTAACACTGCTCCCCAGGCGGGCCCTGTCGCGCTCGGTTCCGCCCACAAGCATGTACTTTGTCTTTGACGCATTCACCACCAGTCCAACTTTTGTTGCTTCACGTTTCAGGCGGGTGTACAGTTCTGCCACCTTTGCAAATGTTCGGCCGACAATGTCCATGTCATCCGCGAAGCAAATAAATTGACTGGATCTGTTGAAAATCGTACCCCGGCTGTTACACCCGGCTCTCCGCATGACACCTTCTAGCGCAATGTTGAACAACAAAATCTTCACACAGTTTTGCACACCATCCACCATTGCTTTGATCAGTCTGGTAAGCTTCCTAGAGAAGCTGTTCTCGTCCATAATTTTCCATAGCTCTACGGGGTCTATACTGTCGTATGCCGCCTTGAAATCAACGAACAGATGGTGCGTTGGGACCTGGTATTCACGGCGTTTTTGAAGGATTTGCCGCACAGTAAAGATCTGGTCCGTTGTCGAGCGGCCGTCAACGAAGCCGGCTTGATAACTTCCCACGAACTCGTTCACTAATGGTGACAGACGACGGAAGATGATCTGGGATATCACTTTGTAGGCGGCATTAAGGATGGTGATCGCTCGAAAGTTCTCACACTCCAGTTTGTCGCCTTTCTTGTAGATGGGGCATATAACCTCTTCCTTCCACTCCTCCGGTAGCTGTTCGGTTTCACAGATTCTGACTATCAGTTTGTG
Organism: Armigeres subalbatus; assembly: GCF_024139115.2. Lineage (NCBI taxonomy): Eukaryota > Metazoa > Arthropoda > Insecta > Diptera > Culicidae > Armigeres > Armigeres subalbatus. The sequence goes on along the minus strand of NC_085141.1, from coordinate 389,826,932 downwards.
CAGGCAAGTGGCCAGCTTTTCCGGGCCCATCTTGATGAGCTCAGCTCCGATACTATCCTTCCCAGCTGATTTATTGGTCTTAAGCTTTTGGATTGCATCCTTAACTGCCCTCAAGTTGGGGGCTGGTTGCCTTCCAGCATCCACTGAACTGACGTAGCCATCTCCACCGCTGCCTTGACTTCTACTGCCTGTACTCTCAGCGCCATTCAGATGTTCCTCGTAGTGCTGCTTCCACCTTTCGATCACCACACGTTCGTTCGTCAAGATGTTCCCATCCTTATCCCGGCACATTTCGGCTCGCGGCACGAAGCCTTTGCGGGATGCGTTGAGCTTCTGATAGAACTTGCGTGTATCTTGAGAACGGCACAGCTGTTTCATCTCCTCGCACTCCGCTTCTTCCAGGCGGCGTTTCTTCTCCTGAAAAAGGCGAGTCTGCTGTCTCCGCTTCCGTTTATAACGTTCCACGTTCTGCCGGGTACCTTGCTGCAGCGCGACCGCCCGCGCTGCGTCCTTTTCCTCCAGAATCTGTCTGCACTCTTCGTCAAACCAATCGTTCCGTCGACTTCGTCCCATATACCCGACGTTGTTCTCCGCTGCGTCGTTAATGGCTGCTTTGACTGTATTTCAGCAGTCCTCAAGAGGGGCCCCATCGAGCTCACCCTCTTCCGGCAACGCTGCCTCGAGATGCTGCGCGTATGCAGTGGCGTTTAAATCTCCTATGGTGATTTTGACGTCGTGGCTTGGGCAGCTGTCGTACTCACGTTCCAGCTGCGCGTAGAATGCGTCCTTATCATCATCAGTGCTTCCGGAGTGTGGGCTATGGACGTTGATTATGCTGAAGTTGAAGAACCGGCCTTTGATCCTCAACCTGCACATTCTTTCATTGATCGGCCACCACCCGATCACGCGCCTTTGCATATCGCCCATCACTATGAAAGCTGTTCCCAGCTCATGTGTGTTGCCGCAGCTCTGGTAGATGGTATGATTACCTCTAAACGTTCGCACCATTGATCCCTTCCAACAAACCTCCTGCAGCGCTACGATGCCGAATCCACGGTCCTTGAGCACATCGGCGAGTATGCGTGTGCTCCCGATGAAGTTGAGAGATTTGCAGTTCCACGAACCGAATGTTCGAATGTTCGTTCCTTTTTGGAGATGTTGATTTAAGTACTAAGTACGCAGCTCTCCCGCCCCGCTACCGCGCCGAAGGAAACAACATACACAAAAATCGTAGTTCTCCAGTAGATCTTTCTCCATGATCGTATGCCGTAATTCCACTGTGGTATCCCGTTGACGAAAGCCTTAAACGAAACGTACGGCCGCACAGTGGTTCTATTCCCCTAGAAGGGCGGTCATAAATATAAATTATGGAAATTATACGGTAAAATGGTGTACTTTTAGTATTTTCGGGTTAAACAGCCTATTTTTAATCATTTGGTAGGCTCAGTCATTATCATACTTTACGGAGCCGATTTCAGTATTACTGCAAAACCTCTTTTTGCGCCCAAAACGGGGGAGCGTAAATGGAATCAGAGCGTAAAAAGAGGGAGCGTTATTTCGAATTTAGGGCGTAAAAAGAGGGAGCGTTATTTGGAATTTTGAGCGTAAAGAGTGGGAGCACTTTGGAATTTGGAGCGTAGAAAAAAGTTTGCAATCTTATAGGTAAGCAAAATTTGATATTTAACTCACTTTTAGTCTTAAGATGTGTCTTTTACCAATTTTGGGATTAGGGTCGCCCAAATTGTTTCCGTTATCATGGTCGTCCAATTGTTTGAATGCTGAGGCCTTAAGATGTTCTTGATACGCCAAGAAATCAATAAGTCATGAGAGGTGCAGATCCTTGATAACGCACAGTAAGACGTTCATCATCGTTTTCAAGTGTTTCAAGTTTTACAAGAACCTCCTGGAGCTTGGACCTGTGTTTTGTGATACATTGGATAGAACGCAATCATTGCATAGGTCCACGGCCATCCAAGAAAACCCTGGAATAGGCCTTAAGATCTACACGCGTAACCAGAAATCATTCGCCTTGTTTCAAAAATGGTACAACCCCTTTGTGGTACATAGAATATAATGCGTCCATTGCATAGGTTTACGGTCATCCAAGAAAACCCTGGAATAGGCCTTAAGATCTAAACGCGTAACCAGAAATCTTTCGCCTTGTTTCAAAAATGGTACAACCCCTTTGCGGTACATAGAATAGAATGCGTCCATAGCCCAGGTTCACGGTCATCCAAGAAAACCCTGGAATAGGCCTTACGATCTACATGCGTAAACAGAAATCTTTCGCCTTGTTTCAAAAATGGTACAACCCCTTTGAGGTACATAGAATAGAATGCGTCCATTGCATAGGTTCACGGTCATCCAAGAAAACCCTGGAATAGGCCTTAAGATCTACACGCGTAACCATAAATCTTTCGCCTTGTTCCAAAAATGGAACAACCCCTTTGTGGTACATAGAATAGAATGCGTCCATTGCATAGATTCACGGTCATCCAAGAAAACCCTGGAATAGGCCTTAAGATCTACACGCGTAACCAGAAATCTTTTGCCTTGTTTCAAAAATGGTACAACCCCTTTGTGGTACATAGAATAGAATGCATCCATTGCATAGGTTCACGGTCATCCAATAAAACCCTGGAATAGGCCTTAATATCTACACGCGTAAACAGAAATCTTTCGCCTTGTTTAAAAAATGGTACAACCCCTTTATGGTACATAGAATAGAATGCGTCCATTGCATAGGTTCACGGTCATCCAAGAAAACCCTGGAATAGGCCTTAAGATCTACACGCGTAACCAGAAATCTTTCGCCTTGTTTCAAAAGTGGTACAACCCCTTTGTGGTACATATAATATAATGCGTACATTGCATAGGTTCACGGTCATCCAAGAAAACCCTGGAATAGGCCTTAATATCTACACGCGTAACCAGAAATCATTCGCCTTGTTTCAAAAATGGTACAACCCCTTTGTGGTACATAGAATAGAATGCGTCCATTGCATAGATTCACGGTCATCCAAGAAAACCCTGGAATAGGCCTTATTATCTACACGCGTAAACAGAAATCATCCGCCTTGTTTAAAAAATGGTACAACCCATTTATGGTACATAGAATAGAATGCGTCCATTGCATAGGTTCACGGTCATCTAAGAAAACCCTGGAATAGGCCTTAAGATCTACACGCGTAACCAGAAATCTTTCGCCTTGTTTCAAAAGTGGTACAACCCCTTTGTGGTACATATAATAGAATGCGTCCATTGCATAGGTTCACGGTCATCCAAGAAAACCCTGGAATAGGCCTTAAGATCTACACGCGTAACCAGAAATCTTTCGCCTTGTTTCAAAAGTGGTACAACCCCTTTGTGGTACATATGATAGAATGCGTCCATTGCATAGGTTCACGGTCATCCAAGAAAACCCTGGAATAGGCCTTAAGATCTACACGCGTAACCAGAAATTATTCGCCTTGTTTCAAACATGGTACAACCCCTTTGTGGTACATAGAATAGAATGCGTTCATTGCATAGGTTCACGGACATCCAAGAAAACCCTGGAATAGGCCTTAAGATCTACACGCGTAACCAGAAATCATTCGCCTTGTTTCAAAAATGGTACAACCCCTTTGTGGTACATAGAATAGAATGCGTCCATTGCATAGATTCACGGTCATCCAAGAAAACCCTGGAGTAGGCCTTATTATCTACACGCGTAAACAGAAATCTTTCGCCTTGTTTAAAAAATGGTACAACCCCTTTATGGTACATAGAATAGAATGCGTCCATTGCATAGGTTCACGGTCATCCAAGAAAACCCTGGAATAGGCCTTAAGATCTACACGCGTAACCAGAAATCTTTCGCCTTGTTTCAAAAGTGGTACAACCCCTTTGTGGTACATATAATAGAATGCGTCCATTGCATAGGTTCACGGTCATCCAAGAAAACCCTGGAATAGGCCTTAAGATCTACACGCGTAACCAGAAATCTTTCGCCTTGTTTCAAAAGTGGTACAACCCCTTTGTGGTACATAGAATAGAATGCGTCCATTGCATAGGTTCACGGTCATCCAAGAAAACCCTGGAATAGGTCTTAAGATCTACACGCGTAACCAGAAATCTTTCGCCTTGTTTCAAAAATGGTACAACCCCTTTGTGGTACATAGAATAGAATGCGTCCATTGCATAGATTCACGGTCATCCAAGAAAACCCTGGAATAGGCCTTAAGATCTACACGCGTAACCAGAAATCTTTCGCCTTGTTTCAAAAATGGTACAACCCCTTTGTGGTACATAGAATAGAATGCATCCATTGCATAGGTTCACGGTCATCAAAGAAAACCCTGGAATAGGCCTTAAGATCTACACGCGTAAACAGAAATCTTTCGCCTTGTTTAAAAAATGGTACAACCCCTTTATGGTACATAGAATAGAATGGGTCCATTGCATAGGTTCACGGTCATCCAAGAAAACCCTGGAATAGGCCTTAAGATCTACACGCGTAACCAGAAATCTTTCGCCTTGTTTCAAAAGTGGTACAACCCCTTTGTGGTACATATAATAGAATGCGTCCATTGCCCAGGTTCACGGTCATCCAAGAAAACCCTGGAATAGGTCTTAAGATCTACACGCGTAACCAGAAATCATTCGCCTTGTTTCAAAAATGGTACAACCCCTTTGTGGTACATAGAATAGAATGCGTACATTGCACAGGTTCTCGGCCATCCAAGAAAACCCTGTAATAGGCCTTAATATCTACACGCGTAACCAGAAATCATTCGCCTTGTTTCAAAAGTGGTACAACCCCTTTGTGGTACATAGAATAGAATGCGTCCATTGCATAGGTTCACGGTCATCCAAGAAAACCCTGGAGTAGGCCTTAAGATCTACACGCGTAACCAGAAATCTTTCGCCTTGTTTCAAAAATGGTACAACCCCTTTGTGGTACATATAATAGAATGCGTCCATTGCATAGGTTCACGGTCATCCAAGAAAACCCTGGAATAGACCTTAAGATCTACACGCGTAACCAGAAATCTTTCGCCTTGTTTCAAAAGTGGTACAACCCCTTTGTGGTACATATAATAGAATGCGTCCATAGCCTAGGTTCACGGTCATCCAAGAAAACCCTGGAATATGCCTTAAGATCTACACGCGTAACCAGAAATCATTCGCCTTGTTTCAAAAATGGTACAACCCCTTTGTGGTACATTGAATAGAATGTGTCCATTGCATAGGTTCACGGTCATCCAAGAAAACCCTGGAATAGGCCTTAAGATCTATACGCGTAAATAGAAATCTTCCGCCTTGTTTCAAAAATGGTACAACCCCTTTGTGGTACATAGAATAGAATGCGCCCATTGCATAGGTTCACGGTCATACAAAAAAACCCTGAAATAGGCCTTAAGATCTACACGCGTAACCAGAAATCTTTCGGCTTATTTCAAAATTGGTACAACCCCTTTGTGATACATAGAATATAATGCGTCCATTGCATAAGTTTACGGTCATCCAAGAAAACCCTGGAATAGGCCTTAAGATCTACACGCGTAACCAGAAATCTTTCGCCTTGTTTCAAAAGTGGTACAACTCCTTTGTGGTACATAGAATAGAATGCGTCCATTGCATAGGTTCACGTTCATCCAAAAAACTCTGGAACAGGTCTAAAAATCTACACGCGTAACCAGTGCTCTTTCGGCTTATTTCAAAAGCGGTACAACCCCCTTGTGGTACATAGAATTGAATGCGCCCATTGCATAGGTTCATGGTCATCCAAGGAAACCTTGGAAAGGGCCTTAAGATCTACACGCGTAATCAAAAATCCTTCAGCTTGTTTCGAAAGTGATACAACCTCTTTGTGGCACATATGCGTCCATTGCATAGGTTCATGGTCATCCAAGAAAACCCTGGATAAGGGCCTTAAGATCTACACGCGCAATCTAACATCTTTCAGCTTGTTTTGAAAGTGGTACAACCCTTAGAAAAAAGCCTTAAAATCTACACGCGTAACCAGAAATCTTTCGCCTTGTTTCAAAAGTGGTAGAAGCTCGTTGTGGTACATAAAATATAATGCGTCCATTGCATAGGTTCATGGTCATCCAAAACTCTTGAAAAGGCCTTAAGATCTACACGCGTAACCAGAAATCTTTCGGCTTGTTTCAAAAGTGGTACAACCCCTGTGTGGTCCATAGAATAAAATGTGTCCATGGCATATGCTAATGGCCATCCTAGAAATTTATGGAGTAATACTTCTAGGCTTACACCAATAACTAGTTGGTCTTTAACCTGATATAAATAAGGTACATGGTCTATGCAATATTAGCCCGTTTTTACCTTACCTTTCCGGCGTGAAGTTGTCTCGATCCAATTAATTCACATTTTGCATTTCCAAGGAATAAACAGTTACGGACGTGATATGAATGAATTTTTTATACTACCTGGAACCCATGATAACAAGAACTACTTGGAATGCAAATACAGGCAAACCTCGATAGAACGTACACCTCCGTAATTTTAGTGTACGTACTATCGAAGCGTACGTACTATCGAAGCAAAAAAAATACAAAAAAAAAATTTTTGCCTTTGTATTTATTTGGGAGTGGTGTAATGTTTATAAAAACCGCTCGGAAGCCAAAAGTTTGATAGAAGGATCTGTATTCTAAGCAAATTTATATTTGATATAGTACACAGCGGACCAGAATGACTCAGATTTTTCTTAAAATGGTGCCTACATGTAGCATTGGGCAAAATTGTCTTCATTGTAAATGTAAGGCTATTGTTTTTATGAAAAATTACCTAGAAGGGGTCGCACAACTTGTTTATTCTTCAATAACTGCCTCCATTACGGAGGTTGATCCAAAGACCTTGACTCTGTGGAGTTCGTAGACTACCTAGAGCCTACGACAACAACAAGAACTACTTGGAATGCAAACATATACCAAGATGGGGTTACACAACTTGTTTATTCTCCAATAACTGTCTCCGTTACGGAGGTTGATCCACAGACCTTGACTCTATGGAGTTGGTAAACTTTCTGGAGCTCACGACAACAACAAAAACTACGAGGAATACAAACATATACCCGGAAGGGGTCACACAACTTGTTAATTCTTCAATAACTGCCTCCATTACGGAGGTTGATCCACAGACCTTGACTCTGTGGAGTTCGTAGACTTCCTGGAGCCCACGACAACAATGAGAACTACTTGGAATACAAACATATACCAAGAAGGGGTCACACAACTTGTTTATTCTTCAATAACTGTCTCCATTACGAACCACTGACCACAGACCTTGACTCTATGGAGTTCGTAGACTACCTGGCATCAATGAACCAACAAGATCTACTTAAAATACAAATATATACCTAGAAGGGGTCGCACAACTTGTTTATTCTTTAATAACTGCCTCCATTACGGCGGTTGATCCACAGACCTTGACTCTGTGGAGTTTGTAGACTTCCTGGAGCCCACGACAACAACAAGAACTACTTGGAATACAAACATATACCAAGAAGGGGTCACAAAACTTGTTTATTCTTCAATAACTGCCTCCATTACGGTGGTTGATCCACAGACCTTGACTCTACGGAGTTCGTAGACTTCCTGGAGCCCACGACAACAATAAGAACTACTTGGAATACAAACATATACCAAGAAGGGGTCACATAACTTGTTTATTCTTCAATAACTGTCTCCATTACGAAGGTTGATCCACAGACCTTGACTCTATGGAGTTCATAGACTACCTGGCATCAATGACAACATCAAGATCTACTTGAAATACAAATATATACCTAGAAGGGGTCGCACAACTTGTTTATTCTTCAATAACTGCCTCCATTACGGAGGTTGATCCACAGACCTTGACTCTGTGGAGTACGTAGACTACCTGGAGCCTACGATAACAACAATAACTACTTGGAATACAAACATATACCAAGAAGGGGTTACACAACTTGTTTATTCTCCAATAACTGTCTCCGTTACGGAGGTTGATCCACAGACCTTGACTCTATGAACTTGGTAAACTTCCTGGAGCCCACGACAACAACAAGAACTACAAGGAATACAAACATATACCCAGAAGGGGTCACAAAACTTGTTAATTCTTCAATAACTGCCTCCATTACGGAGGTTGATCCACAGACCTTGACTCTGTGGAGTTCGTAGACTTCCTGGAGCCCACGACAACAATGAGAACTACTTGGAATACAAACATATACCAAGAAGGGGTCACATAACTTTTTTATTCTTCAATAACTGTCTCCATTACGAAGGTTGATCAACAGATCTTGACAGTGTGGAGTTCATAGATCATGACAACAGCTAATACCACTTCGCATGCAAGCCTATATTCTGTTTCTAGAACATCCGTAGTACTTAGATCATCTAAAAACAACCTCCGAAACTAATCCAAATTTGCCTCATATAAATGCTTGAAACTTTTTTTACGCTCCTATAGGGCGTAAAAAGAGGGAGCGTTATTTCGAATTTTGAGCGTAAAAAGAGGGAGCGTTATTTGGAATTTTGAGCGTAAAAAGAGGGAGCGTAAAAGGAGGGAGCGTAAAAGGAGGGAGCGTAAAAAGAGGTTTTACAGTATATGCAAAAATCCAACAAACAACGTTCAATTTACATTCTTGAGGAAGATGCGTGGTGGGAAGATGCTTAAATAAACCTGATTAATACAACAAACGGTGTTAGTGCCTTTCTAGTGCATATGAAAAAATAGTATTTTTGTCATAACTTTTAGACCCATTGTGCGATTTGGCCAATTCTTATTAGAAAACAAAAGGATATGATTCCACGTCGAACGCAACTTGTTCCGAACAAATCGGTTAAGTCTAGATCAACATTTGAAAAGGGCGTAACAGCCAAAATTTATTCCTTCTGATTCTTTGTCCACATATATAGCTAAATATGTAGACGAAGAATCAGATGGAATAAATATTGGCTGTTACGCCCTTTCCTAATGTTGGTCTAGAAGTATAAGTGCCTAAAAAACAAGTGAGTTTTTTTGCGCACATACATACACACACATACACACGCACAGACATATATCATCTGGTATCTAATACTATAGGTCTCCGGGCATCCTATAACAGTTCGTTTTTTAACCAAACGTATAGCCTTTACGTATTCTTAGTATATAAGAAAGGAAAAAAGGTTTAATATATCAATATAAAGTTAAATATAATACTATTATTCTATTATACCACGATATACTATTTAATAATCTGCACACAGATAGCTCTTGTATGACAGCTAAAAATTTAAATATCTTCTCAGAGATGTCTGAGAATGGAAATCGGGGAGAAACATGCTTTTCAGTCTCATGAAGTTGACCATGATAAAGAAAACATAATACTCGTGTCCATAAATTTTTTGTAATTTTTTACCATCGATTATTTATTTCCAAGCTCAGTCGCAGACTGTGGTAACTGAAATGCCATTTAGGCAGCAGCCAGAAATATGAATATACTTGAAGGATATTCAAAAAGAAATTGAAGCGGTACACGATTAAATTGAGCAGAAAATATGATATCTGTTAAACAAACATAATTTTGTTATTTGTTTACCCTTAGCTTTCTCGTGGACGGTTGCGGCTGACATAGCCTTTAGATGAAAGATAGGAGTGTAAATATTCACTCAGAGGATGTTTCTGGAGAGGATTTGAAGGGGAATCATACTTTCTTAGTGGATGAAGAAGATAACAAGATAAGAAGAAAATTGTGTTTTCGTCAAAGAAACAGTAAAGCTATTTTTTTATCATTTGCTTGGTCGCAAATGGTCGCAGCTGAAATAGCCTTTAGACGACAGATCAGAGTGCAAATATTTACTCACAGGATGTTTCTGGAGGGGATAGGAGGAGGGGAAACTTACTTTCTTGAAGGATGAAGATAACAAAATTTAGAAGAAAATTGTTTTCCCGTCGAAGAAACATAGAAAAGTTATTTGTTTACCATTTGCTTAGTCGCTGATAGTCGCAGCTGAAATAGCCTCTAGATGATAGATAAGAGTGTAAATATTTACTCAGGGAATGTTTCTGGAGGGATCTGGAGGAAACATATTTTATTGGTGGATGATAATAATGAAATTCAGAAGAAAGTTGTGAATCCGTTCATCAAACACAGTACAGTTTTTCGTTGACCATTTGCTTGGTTGCGGACGGTCCCATCTGAAATAGCATGTAGATGACAGATTAGAGTGTAAATATTTACTAAGGGGATATTTCAAGAGGGAGTTCAAGGAGTATAGTTTATTTAACTAGATTATCTTAAATTTCTTAGCCTTATACAGATCATATTAGCTCACATTCTCTAAAAATTACGATTGCATCTTATATAGTATACCATAAAGTAGTAGTTTAGGGATAACTTGTTGAATTTCGATAAAGTCATGTTTTTGGATTAATGACCTATGGGGGAACCACTGTGGGCCGCTTCAAAGCTTCGAAGTAGTAGCTCCTTCAGTGCTGTTATCAGCTAGAATGAGAGTCTAGCTGATGACAGAAGAACAAAAGTGTCCTGGATAATGCTCTCAGGAATATCTCCGGAAGTTTTTTCTGTAGTTTTCCGGGAGAACAGGAATTCTGTCGGAAGTTTCTTAAGCCGTTCATCAGAGAAATCAACCATAAGAAAGCAACAACTTGAGGAATTTCTAACGAAATTTCTGAAAGGATTTCTGAGGGAATTTTTAGAAGAACTTCTCGATGAATTCCCGCAGAAACTTACAAGCCGAACAAAGTCTCAGAAAAATTCTTCTGAAACTCTATAAGAATACTTGAAGGAAGCTTTTCATGAATTTATGATTGATCTTTTGGAGGAGTTGTTTGAGGAACTTCCGTAAAAGTTTCTGAATAAAAGAAACTAAGAAAAAAAATCTGAGGAATTTCTCCATTTATAAAAAAAATGGCTATTGAGATTTCAGTACTTCCTACAAACGCTCTTCTCGTGTGGAATTACGTTGATTATTGCATTCCTTTCATGGGCATGCTTGAAAATAACTTATAATATATTAACTCTGGAATTGGTTCAACATTGGAAAATAACACATGTTGTAAGAAAGTTTTGGTACTCACTTACAATTAAGTTTGGAACGCTTAAGTAAGTGGAACCCAATTGATATGAATTGTGTGCCATATGTTATATTCCAAATATGTAGATATACACTAAAAAGAGAAAACAGAAACAGAATTCCTCGATTGAAATTGCAGGCAAATAGAAACCACAAAACATCTTTAAAAAAAGAAGCTAGGGTTTGAATACAAAACACTGTGTAAAAGAAATCCATCGAAGCGAGAAATTACAACCAGGAGAAAACCAATCAACTGCGCTTCCATCTGTGTGTATATGCGGATGTTCACTCTGGGAACGCCAAATCCAGCAAACACAGGGAACTAGGGAGAGCATTTCTTCCTTTCCACATCGGGACGTGCCTGGCTGCTTTCCAATGAGTTCATCGTTGAAGCATTACAAGAATTCCGACGGTGCTAATCTCTAAAATTCACAATAAAACAATTTTCGGATTTAAATTCGGAATCGATGAACCCAGCCACGTTGGTTTGAACCTTCCTTTTGTTGATCATCATTATCGTCGTCGTTGTCGTCGTCGTTGGTGAAAGAAATGCAGCACAACTGTTGCTCCTATATTTCTTGGGATACAATGCACCGTTTATAATCCCATTCGGGGATCTAATAATCTGGAGTAAAATAATAACAAAACAGAACCCAAAAGGTAGAAATCCTTCAAACGTATCGGATTATCCCGAAGAGTGTTCGGTTCTGCTTTCTCCTTTGGAACTGGTTTCAAATTGAAAATTTCTCAGCATTCGCCCTCGAGGCCTATTCGACCGAAAGTGCGTCCAACGGTTCCCACATCAGAAAATATGCCACATGCATCCAAGATATGAACCAAAGAACCGAGAGGTGTCACCTATTTATTTGTGTGTTCAACTGATTTGTCACTTATGCTTAGAGGGATCAGTTGTTGGTCCTTTTTTCTTAGAGCAGCAAACGGCGACGACGGCACCTCGAGCGAATCACCATCGTCATCGTAGAGAAGGAGGTGTGCAAAAGAGCAACAAACACTGGCGAGTGACACTTCTCTCGGGGTGTTTGATTGGATCCTAATGGTTTGTTTGACCATCTGTCGTGTGCTCTGTGAGGTCGGATGATGTGGCCTTTTCGTTGCCGCCTGCAGGTCTCGCCGGGTCGAACAAAACGATGCGGAGTTTATTCAAATCATAATTGTTGCTTGTTTGTGAAATTAATTTGGGCCTGTGCGAGTAAGGTTGTGTATTGTTTGCTTGTTTTGGCACCTATGAAACATTTCGCTGCCATTCGCAGGGAATGATTGGTAGGAAATGCGACAGATGGTATCCGATAATCAAGGTACAGAAATCTAGGCAGGGTACTTAATGGATCTAATCTCATACTTAGAAGGATATCAATCAGTAAATGTGTTGAGTTGTTCACTTTTCTGGCCACTGGTAAGGTTTCATATTTAATTTAATGTTAATGTTATTTTAATTAATACATTTTATTATTTTATACTTAACGTTTTGGACTCAAGAACACTGCTTTTTCATCGTTTCCAACTCTAAATGAAACCGGACTAAAAGTTTAGTCAAAATAAAGTGGCATTTTTTTACACGCCTATTGAAACCACAAATGTCAGTTACAACGCGAACCAACTGTTTCACAATGTCTGAGTCGTCTTAAAATCTAAAGCATGATAATATCATTTCTAGCTTTCATTTAAACCTTGTTTCAAATTATTTTTAAGTGAGATAGTGTGACGTGTATAGTCACTTTATAGTGATCAAACTGAAATTAATCCGAGCCCCCTCTTACAATACCGCTTATCGGACAGCCCAATCTTGAAGCGCAAATGCCCTCACTGACATCTTAATTCCTTCATTTCTCATCACTGGCGTAACATTTTAATTAAACATCAAAAACCACATCGGTTCCGGTTCATTCCGGAAAGTTATGCATGTTTTAAAAATGCATTCCTCACTTCCAGCGTGGCAGCTTCGCCTCGCACGCAATCCCAATTTAACTCCCCTCTTGCGCTCATGCCATAAACATAATCATAATCATAAATACACATGAAATTATTGTTTATCTCGTTTTAAAACAAATAGATAGCCCATTCGATTCGTTTTGGCCACGAACTTATACCCACAAACAGCCCCGTGCACTGCGTCACGATGCAGGGCTATCATCTAGTTTCGTCTCTAATTTGGAGCGTTCCTTCAGGTGGGTTGTACCCGGCGAAGATATGACTAAGAATTTTTATCACGTCTAATTTTATGACGGAGCTAAGAGCTGACCTCCCGAAGTGGACGTGTAAATGGCATAATCGTTACTCCGATGGTTCTTTTTTGGTTTGGTGGAGAGTTGAAACGTGGTGCAAAAATTGGGCGGGAACAATAATGGTCTGTCTGGGACCCAAGATTATTCGATTTTGTAGTCATTGCCATTAAATGAGGATTAACTCACATAAAACTCTAAAGCTAACCCGCCCTGAACATATTTCCTAAAGTGGAATTATTATCCAACAACGCAATACCTTTCTTACTACGTTTTTTTTAAACAGCGAACGCCCTAATAGACACCACACTCAGAACCCGATGATAGCAACGGTTAGATAAAGTTTGTTTTACATTAATGTAATTAACGTCGCTAGAAATGGTCAGAATTTATCACCCGCCGCACTTTTAGAGCGCCTCGCTTCGGAACAAATTTTCTCACTCTCCTTCTGCGCTTGCTTCCATCCATTCTCGATTATCCGCCGCACAGCTCAGACCCTCTGTTCTCGAAGATATTGGCTAATGTTCTGTAAATAGTTTCGTTCTGATAACAAACAGCTCATCGTCTAGTCTAGACCGGCCGAAACTGCTACTTCGGGATGATTTACGACGGCCATCATCCACTTGTGCCATGGCTAACCCTTTGCGCTTGAACTTTTTTTATGGCGAGTTTTCGTTGTTTCCGGAATGCTATTACCCTTTGTCCCATGGAATTCGGAGCGGCGGTGGTGGGAATAGTGAAAAAATAGAGACGCACAAGTCACATAAATAATTCAGGCTAACGACTTTCCTCTGGGCAGCAATGATGCTCGCAGTAAAACTAGGACAAATGTGGGAGGCCAGAACGAGTTGAACCTTTTCAGATCGTTTCATAACGTAGTGCATAATTTTCTCACTTTCATACAGCTGACAATCGGTTGCCTATTTAGGAGTACAAATATGAGGGTGTCATATGGCAAGTAGCCGGCCTTCATCGATTCGGTTATTGAGTTAGTAAAAAAGTTCAACAAATAAAGCCGCCTGGCTCTGACCTCAGAAGTTTCAATCAAAATTTATGACATTAATTGGCTTGTAGCCTCTGATGCAGAACGCAAGGTACGTGATGATGCATTTTCCGTATTTCGGTTACTGTAATGCGAATGAAACTTAATTGAAATTCTACTAGCATTAGACTAATTTTCAATTTATTCTGCCGTGTGCCGCTCGAGCCAACCTCAGGCGCCACTACTGAGCTCAGGTGTGCGCATAGCTGTTGGCCATGGGGCTTTCAAATTATCGTCAAAATCTGCCCAGGCGGCTGACGGGAGTAATTCTGTTGACGGCAGCGTCGTCCTGTTGGGCATCATCGCCATTGGTGTTGTTCGCTTTCGGTCCTACGTATAGGCTGCTGAACGGTTCCAAGTGCACGGGCTGTGCACTGATGACATTATAATCAAATTCCCTACGACCCCCTCGTCGACCTATTCGGATGGCAACTTAACCCAAGCTCTCGTCGAGCGGGCAAGGTCTCGCGGGAAAGCAAAGTATGAATGGCGGATGGTTGAAATGGTACAAGATTCATTGTGGAATGTTTCTTATAATAATGCAAAATGTTACAGACACATATGAATACACTTACTTCTTTCTATAAACTTGTTAGCGAAAAAAACACGGCAATTTTGGGAAATCAAATACCTAGATATAATTTTTTTTCCGTCAAAAAACGTGTGAGTAAACAACCCTCGTTGAGTATGAATGGCTGATCGATGGAAGTCATTTTTTGAGGCCATCTCATTAAACCAAGTCAAGTCCTGTACAGCTACTTATGCAGAGCAGAAGTGTCTTTAGCACGCACGTAATAGAAAAGTTTTCTCTAGTTCGTATTTTTTTTACTGATTCGCGCGCGTTGGCGTATTTCTCTCCCTGTCTTATTATGGGAGATACAGTCGGCCGCTGTCGAAGTGTCAAAGCGCATGGACAAATGGAAGCGAGGGAAACTCGTACAAGCATCTACTGTCAAAAAACGTCTACAGGTTGTAGCCTATTGACGATGCCGGAAATCCACTGTAAAAAAGCGCAAGAAGCAGCAAATATACCTTCCACAAGTGCAACCAGAGCGGAAATAGAAGCACCCGCGTGTGTTTGTAAAGAAGGGGGAACTGTCGGATTTGCGCCCAAAGATCCGCCTTCTAATTAGTACTAGTACTCACGACCGAGGCTTTTTAGCGAGGACTCCACGACATGAAGGAGGACCCCTCGCCGTGCACAGGATCGTTTTTCACGATAAGGCGAGGAGATATTATGACCAGCTTTATCTGGTCCATCTTAAGTTAAGTACCATCTTCACCACATTCAAGGACCCAGGCTGGTCGGGGTAATCAACCACACCGTCGGTCGTTGACTGGGAACGACACCGACAAGTGCTCTGTGACGTCGTGCAGTGCACTAACTATAAACACCGCACCCGGTTTACCGCATGAAGCCTTGCTGTAATACCTGTGGCAACCCAACAGATCAATGCAACAAGATGAAGGTAATCAACCCCAAGTGCGCAAAATGTGGCGACAAACATCGGGCCAGGCAGTGGCAGTGGCAGCTGCGTCGTTTCAAACTCCAGCACCACAGGCTGTATTCTCCAGGGAATCACCGCCGCACCCTCCTCCAGGATTCTGTCGACAGCTGGAGAACGAGCAACTGATTCCGGTATTCTTGCAGCTCACCACCAGGCTGAGTGGATGTAAAGCCCGTTTTGATCAGGTCTTCACTCTAGACGTGTTCATCATTGACAGGTACACCCCGTTAGGCACAAGTACGTTAGGCATAAAGACGTTAGGCATAAGTACGCTAGGCATAATGTTTGTTAGGCATAACGGACGTTAGGCATAATGAACGATAGGCATAATGGACGTTAGGCATAAAATGACCCAAAGAACAGCCCATGACATAAAGAAGGCATAATTATGCCAAACGTCCTTATGCCTAACGTCCTTATGCCTAACGTACTTATGCCTAACGTCGCGGACCCATCATTGACTATGGCTGTTGAGTGGGCCGAGCAGCAGTCCAGCTGAGGGATTTCCTTGAGGAGAAAATAAAATAGACGTGGTGTTCATCACCGAAACGCACCTAAACCGGAGGTGAACGTCAACATCCCGGACTTTCGCATCGTGAGACTCGACCGCCTGGTCAGGGGAGGTGATGTGACCATCATTCTTCGTTACAGCATCAACTGTCGCCTGCTGCCAAGCTTCCAGCTAAGTCTCAGCAAGGCGATCGGTGTCGAAGTTAACAGCTGTTGGCACAATCTCGCTTATCGCGGCGTACTGCCCAATTCAAACCAAAGCCGACGATGGTTCATCGACTGTCCTTAGGAGAGACATCGTCATGCTAATGCGGACGCAAGGCAACCATTGCAGCCTGATTGCCAAACATCAGACCTGGGACAACCGTCGCGGCAATCCACTATAGGGAATCAGGTGGCCGAAAATAAAAATATCGACTTTCGCCGATTCGTAATTCAAGTTGACCTTCTAAATGTTAATGTTTTGGAGCATTAAACCCCAAAATATCAGCACTCTAAACCACATGGTGATCAAGATATAGATATCAGAACCAGATACTTTTTAGTTCTTGAAAAATCAATGCATTATTCAACTGCCAATATCTTCGGTTACAGTAGCTTTTTTCCAGCTCTTCAAAAAGTTTCTGAATGCTTGTTTCGTGGACTTTCGAGAAACGGTTGTGGGATGTTGTGGGATAATAGGAAGTAAAAAAGTCAATAATTTTGAAACATTGAATATGGTTATTCCTAAAATACACGGCAGACTGCGATGAGCTGAATACCAATTTCATACGTATGCCAAAGAACATCAAGCACAGGTAAAATGGAGAGAGTAGATAACACGAAAAGTGCGGTAGGCTTCGTAGTAGGCCGTGTGCACGATAGCTTATGCAGCTATATGATACTCCATTAGGCGCAGTCTCACCAAGAGGATGCAACTCGTTATCTATTAAGTATCAAGTAAATAAATATGAAAGAAAAAACAATGGACTCTTAAGGATTAAGTAAATCTTCTGGGCTTCATTTGAAAATATTTCATAAAATGTAGAATTTTGATATTTATTTAAAAACAACATGTACATGCAAGATACGAAAATATCTGTACCTATGAAAATCTTTCGAAAAAATATTGGTATGTGAAATAAATAAACAGCATTTATAAATTTCTATCTGAGTGAGTCGTGAGCTGTGATTGCGAAGGTAAACCACGTAAGAGTTTGTACTTAGTATTTGGTATTGGTGAAGCATGAATTATAAGCAACTCATTGAAGTATTTAGAGCTCACGAGGGACGTCAGGTAGATCGTGTTGAAAAAGGAATATATCTGCCAAAGCTTCGCTGTGGATAAACAAAAAAGAGTCAACTCCATACAAAATTGAAAAATCTGCATTTGAAATTTGAAAAAAAAAATAGCGGGCCGCATCCTGGACTAGAACTTAATTTGACCCATATAATGAGGAATGGCTTGACACAGAATTTGAATTAGAAGAATTTTATCATGCTGAGTCAGAGCCAACGATATTAAAGAAAGCGTACCTGAAAAGAAAACAACTTATACAGAAAAGGCTTCATGATAGCTTTGGTGTGAGGGTCGATCAGCCAAGGCAAGGCGGAGCAGGATCAAGTACAACTGGAAACATTTGTCGACTGGCCTTTTCGAATCCAAATTAGGTAAAGGTAAGGTGTTAAATAAAGCATTAGATGTCAATGAATAGCTGGAACATTCTGATCGCGATAAACTGCCAAGAGCCAATCAATCCCGAAAAGCTAGACGGTTATTTTTAAAGCAAACTACCGGTTATATTTGCAGCTGTATGATTGGTATACAATTCCTGCTACGGTCCATAAAGTTCTTGCCCATGCTGGGGATATAATAATTCATTCACCAGTACACTTGGAAGTGTCAACATAAGCACTTAAAAAAAGTCGGACTCGTCATGCCAGGAAAGCTTTAAGAGGGAATAATTTACATGACGTATTTATTCGTGCCATAAACTCGTTGGATCCTTAAATAAGCTCCCTCAACTTAGGTAACCGACTTCAAAATAAATCTAATCTGGAATATCCAGAAAATGTTCATAGTTTTGACGTAGAACTACGTCTGTCTTTTCTATATTGGGGTACACTTTACGATTGCAAAAAATTGAAAATCGTCACGAAAATATGATAGACTTTGATCGTTAATATCTCAGCCGTTTCTTGAGGGATTTTCAATTTTCTTGGACCATTCGATCAAGGAAGAGTCAACGCTTCATACCCGATGTACACTGAAGTCGTTTGTTACGCGGTTATTTTTACAGGAATTGTTTTTTATGCGATTTTTTATTCACGCGATTTTCTGGATTTCCGCGGTTCCTTCAGACATTCTTTGGGATTTACGCGGTTTTTAACGTTGTTTTAATTTACGCGGCCCATATCTTCCGCGTAAAAACCGACTCTAGTGTGTGAAAATATATAAAAAATATCTATGTATAAGAATATTTACTATTAAAAACTTGCTAACAGTTTAACACTTGGTTTCGGTCAATTAGTTAGTGCAATTATTAGTGCATCGCAAGCTTCTTCTTCCAGAGCACTACATTCCAACTAGAACTTGGCCTGTTTTTCATCTTAGTAATTTATCAGCATTTCTTTAGTTTTTAATTGAAAGTTTTTTTTTATGTCCGCCATTGCAGGGCTTTTAACTGGTGCAGTTCGTTTATGCTAACTTAAACGTGCGTTTTCCTTGGAAAGCTTGGGAGCATTTGACGATAGCTTCTTGCTTACGTCTGTTGATGCAGTAGAGGGGCTCGGAATCTTCTTAACTGCTGCAGTGAATGCGTTCTGGTAAACTTTCTTTGGCTCGTTTTTGCTGATTCGTAGGTGTCAGCCGGAGTAAACGATAAGTCCGACGCAATTCACGTGAAGGAATAATTATTATTATCAATAACGCCGTTGACAGCCCAGCTTTCGCAATGGGTTTTTCTGTAATGAGTCACCAGGGGCTTAGACTGACTTAGCGATGGGTGGTAAGTCTCTGTAGCAGTTCGCGTCGGTGATCGTTGCAGCTGTACACTATCAGCCAAATTGTGTAATCGATTATCATTTAAAATAATATAAACCTAATTAATACCAATTTAATGTCAACAATGAAGTTCAATCGGATGTTTGGCATTTTTACCAATGCTTCGAATCGAGATACAATTATCGAACGATTCTTACTCTCCAGCGAGTTTTTATCAATTGGTAATTTTGATATGTGATCGCTTGAGAGTGTTGTGCATCCTCGATTATTTGAAAATTTTATTTTTATCTTCATTTTAAAATGTTGGTCCAAAAATTATATACATCACATCGAATAGTCGAAAACCTGTAGATTACATACAGCTACGTAGTTCAACGTCACCTTTGCGTACAACCCGATGGGGCTGAACCTTTGAGTTTTTTAGCATTAGCATTAGCATTGTTACGGTGTAATTCGTAGATTGGATACTAGTGATATTCATATTTTACTTTTGAGATCCTTATATAAAATGCTATCAGAAATAAAGCAGGGGAGTGGTCCTTGATTCCAGTCTTAAACAAAAATAACAAAAGCATGAGGATTACTACTCCTGGCCACGCCCATCTTCACCGTTACTAGGGAGAGGAAGGAAGTGTTGATGTAGTACTTACTTAATGAGAGGCCACCGACTTAACGACACCCTCATAAGTACCACGGAGTTGGATAATGAGGAAGGTATTCGTTGGGTCAGGATTTGCCTGGCAATGTAACCGTGGTAGATCTTACCCCCTAACACACCACGTATAGGTGCCTACCCAGAGAAAATGTTCAAAGTTTTTTAGTGACTGAAAGTTCCTGCAGTACAATAGATTCGAGTACAGAGAAGATAGAGATGCCCTAGCAGATATTTCAATCGGTCTTGAAGAAATAAATGCCTTAAAAATAAACATCTTGAAGCTTTTATTACATGGAGTTCGTATAGCTATCATAGAGCTTTATATTGTATTCCCTTTACTTGATTTGAGGGTTAAGAGTGTGATCCAATTTGAAAAATCCTTCAAAGACCTGTTGTACAACTGTATACTGTATATATGTACAACTCAATACACACAAAAACAATATACATGTTGCGATGGGATTTTCCTGGCTCGATTGAAACCGTTTTGACAGCAGTGTCCATTTCACACAGCTTCAAAGCTGTAATTTATTATCTAATTATTATTAAATTCATTATATGCATAAAGTAACTTACAAACTAGTTTCACCAAAATTTACAAGCTCCATCGCCACTCTAAACCATTCTAATAGAACCCTCCCAGTAAACCACATATCGTATATGAAATGATAAATTGTATCGCATATATTGCTATTTTTCTTCACATTCGTTATGACTGCTTATAAAGATGGCTAAAATATGAATATTATTTTATATGATACCAGTGTAAGCAATATTTACGATTGCGTTTATGGAAGTCATAAACCTATATAAACAATATCAGTTTTATCGGATCAAATCGGAAATATCGTTTATATATACAAATATTGTCATGCAAATCATATACCGATGTGCGTTGTACGTATATAGTTTCCACCTTCTGAGCGTTTAGCACTGAGCCACTGAACCTTACCGATTAAATTAATTTCAAAATTACTTACTTCACTCCATCCGATCTGCCAAAATTCCGATTATTGCCGGTGTACTTTTTCGCTGCCAACCATTATCGCTCAATATCTGCACTAACAATTTATCGAACAACTAAAATGTAATTGAGTTGTAAACACAGTTCGAGAGTAAACACGATAAAAGACATTACTGATGTTGACATTTCATGATCGTTTATACATGGGTTGAATCGTTTGGCATGATGCGCCATCGTTGTTGTGAACGAACATTATCAGGATAATCATAAGTTGTTATCATATACGATTCTAGCCACATTTGTACGCACAACAACAAGGCATCCGAATCGTATCAAAGTAGTTCATATCGTACACTGAAGCTCTTGGCAATAATAAATCTCCATCTAGATTATGATTGTCAAAATGTTGCTGCTTTTCAAGAGTTGCTGAGTAGCGCATGGGTAGAGTATCAGCCTTTAGTTCCAGAGGTCGAATGTTCGAGACAGGGTTGTTACCATTTATTTTTTCAAATATTCACTAAGTCGTATGAATGTTCATGAAAACTCGAGAAAGTCGTTATTTAGCACGTATATGGCCTCCACTTTAGTAGGTATATAGCGATTCGGTGCATTATATACATAATATATTATGTGTATATGATGACCTATATCAATAGCAATAGGTATAGAAATGTTGACTGGGCTATTGCCTCTGTATGGAAATATAATATGCATTTAATTGCCAGTGTTACCAGTTTCACAACATATTTGGAACTCAACTTTACAATACATTTTTCTAGTTCGAACTCTACAGGTCTGTGTTTCAATAAAATACATATCGATAGACTGCTGTGTTACGTTCGTAGATTAAATTGATATATTCCATGGAGATTAAAGGGCTGTATTCCAGGAAGTCCTTAGAAGCAATAATGACCTGCAAAACAAGTATTTCACATATTTTAGACATTAATCTACGATATAAGGGTGAAATATTGCTGAAATGAAAGAAAATATTTTTGGCCACCTACTTGTATGGAGCCGCCCCATAGTGCAATCGTAAAAGCACCATCTGGAGCAACAACATGGAGGAAAGCCACTACATGATCCTGGGCCCGGATTTCCCCACTCGGCTGAGTCGGTCCGGAGTCCAAACAACAATGGACTTTTACATCACAAACATCTCGCAGTCGGTCGTCTACCAGGAGCTCAGCTCATATCACTACCCGGTGGAGGCGGAAGTGGGCTCCTCGGTAAATTGGCATCAGCGATCTCAAAGGAGTTCTTGAGGTAAACGGAAATCTGCAACCAGACACCTAAGCTTAAGCTCACATTTCGTAGGCAGTTGCTACTCCGTGATTGATCAGAACTAACGTAATCGTAAAAGCATGGGAGGTTCTTTCCAACCCTAATTTGCACATTCCGAAAGCTCTAAGCTTTTAAATGCTCAATTACGGAGCCGGTCACGTCCGTACTGTTATCGGGTATGGGGAGAATGGATGATGCAGTCACTCGCCCACAGCAAGCCGAGTATACATCTGCACTTGTCACGAGTTCATGCGGAATTTTACTGGAATTTGGGATGATGTGATAAGCATGAATTGATTATTTATGGGGAACGATCTTTCTTTCATTCCAATTCTAACAGAATCTTGAAATAGTTCGTTGAAGGTGTAGTAGAAGATAAAAATAGTATGGACTCTATTTCCAGTTCCAGCGATTGCTAGAACATGAGAAATAGTGTAGAGAAGGATACAAAGCAGGAGAATGGAACGGGCATGGGATAGAGCTCACGACATCCAGCGTATGAAGCAGAAGCGGTAGCCATCCCATGTAGAACATTTTGAAAGTCACGTTAGATGAAATTCCTGTGAGTACTCAAGAATCATTCGGACTGAAATGGTTTAGTGGAAAGCGTTTCTAATTATGAAACATAGTGATGACAATTATTTAATTTCAACTTATTCAACATGAATTGTTTAATTTACTGATGTGCGATTATAGGCGGTCTAGAACTAACATGAAGAGTATAGCTTAAACATAGATATTATACTCTTTCCGTCCGTCCGTACTCCGTCCGACCGTTCGTACTCCATCCGTCCGTTCGTACTCCGTCCGTCCGTTCATACTCCTTCCGACCGTCCGTATTCTTTCCGTATATCCGTACTCCTTCCGTCCACCCGTTCTCTTCTGTCCGCCCGTACTCCTTCCTTCCGTCCGTCCTTATTCCATCTGTCTGTCCATACTCCGTCCGTCCGTATATACTCATTCCATTCGTCAGTACTCCTTCCGTCTGTCTGTACTCTTTTCGACCGTCCATGCTCATTCCGCCCGTTCGTACTCCTTCCGACCGTCCGTACTCTAACCGCCCGTCCGTACTCCTTCTGTACGTCCGTACTCCTTCTGTACGTCCGTACTCCTTCCGTCCGTCCGTCCGTCTGTACTCCTTTCGTCCGTCCAAACTCATTCCGTCCGTCCGTACACTTTCCGACCGCCCTACTCTAACCGCCCGTTCGTATTCCTTCCAGCAGCCGTTTGCCTGTACTCTTTCTGCCCATCCGTACTCTTTCCGTTCGTCCGTACTCTCTCCGTCTCGTTCTGTCCCTCCACACTCTTTCCGTTCGTCCGGAATCTTTCCGTCCGTCCGTACCTTTTCCACCTGTTTGTATTCCTTACGTCCGTCCGCACTCTTTCTGTTCGTTCATAGTCTTTACATCAGTCATTATTGAACTCGATAATTTTTTTTGCTTAATAGGCTCTCGAATGTTTGAATCTTACTAATACATTTTTTTGGCTTTCAGTCTTTACTGGCTATTAAAACGACATATTTCTTCTACGCCCGACGTTTCAATGGTTTATTTCATCTTTTTCAAGGGTTAGAAAATATCGCTTTTTGTCCGGTGGTTTGTTGAGCTCACTGATTGTCATAAAAACATTAACAAATATCGTCAATTTTATTGAACAAAATATTGGGATTTAAAGTTTAAAACGAATATAACTGACTATCAGCAGAGTAGTGAATAAGCACCCAGGTTTTTCATAAATTTAATTCCCAATATTTTGTTCAATGAAATTGACGATATTTGTTAATGTTTTTATGACAATCAGTGAGCTCAACAAACCACCGGACAAAATGCGATATTTTCATACCCTTAAAAAAGATGAAATAAACCATTGACACGTCGGGCGTAGAAGAAATATGTCGTTTTAATAGCCAGTAAAGACTGAAAGCCAAAAAAATGTATTAGTTAGAACTCGTTAAATTGATTGAATTCAGAGGATCCTTGCCAACGTGAACCGGAGGACAACCTTTGTCTGAATTCCAGAACACTGGGGTGCTAGGCAACAGTATAGCCTGTCTGCCGGCTGTAATTTTTTTTTAAATAGGGGAACAGACGGCTTTGGCAGGTTTTGTTCTATTATTGGCAGGGGGGTTTTTGTCGACCGAATTATGTGAAATTTAGTCACAATATTCTTTGATATGTTTGGGCCAAATTTGAGCATAATCAGTCATAAAAAATCCCCTGTCAACAATAGAACAAAACCTGCCAAAGCCGTCATTACCCCTATATCCAACTGTTCTATCAGGTCATATATTTTTATTTTGATATGGCCAGCTGTTCTATCAGGTCACTTAGGCCTTTTGAGATTTGTTTTGATTGTAAATTCGTCCAATTTAGTCCAATCTTTCAACCACTAGCATGGCACACAATCTATATCAACGCATCATGTATTAGAGTGGGGCGCAGTTGTATGGAAAAACGCAAACTTCCTCCGATCAAGTGAGATCAAGGTTTTTCTGAATCGTTTTGGGACCCCAATCAACTGTGCAAAATATGGGCTCGATTGGTTGCAACCTCGCATGCCGCATCGCGTTTTAAATTTACATGGAGATTAGTATGGGAAAACGTGCTTTTTTACATTTTTGCTCTTAGCGGCTTCAATTTATCATCAATCACGTGACTCAATACGTTAGCATATAGTCTGGAAGATGCCGAAAGACTTTGCCGAAGAAGGTACGTAGCTGGAAGGTCCACAAAAAATGTTATTACGATTCGAAAATTGATTGTTCAAACCACATGCAAGAAATCAATGTTTCTGCCAGCACTACCGAACAACCTATGGTTATCAAAGGGCAAAACCCATCTTCCTTCTTGTCGGATTTTTTTCATTGTGAAATAATTCCGGATAGCTCCCATTAGCTCTAAAGCCCTATAAGATCAACTATTTTGAAATAACACTCAGTTAAATTATTGGTCTACGTAGTTCGGCAGTGCTGGCAGAATAAACGATTTTTTGCATATGGTTTGAACACTCAATGTTCGAAGCGTTATAACTTTTTTCGGAAAGCGAGGAAGCAACCAATCGGTCCCAAATTCTGCACAGTTGTTCAGGACCCAGAATGGTTTCGAAAAACCATTGATTTGAAAAAATGACCATGACACCCCACACTAATATGTATAGAGGTTGTAGGCTATGTTATGCCTATGTGAATTGATTACAATTTCGAGATGTCCAAATACGACGCTTCTCCAATCGTTCTGGAGTATACTGGCCCAGCCTTGTATGTGAATAAAAACAAGTTGTATAATTCTACGGGGAACCCCTTTGGGTGAGAAAATCAATCTCTGAAATTTAAAGCACAATCGCTTGGCGCATTTGATTTGAAGTTTGGGGTTTCAGCCCAAAAATAATTTGGAAAATACACATCCGTCACTCTTTTGTTCTACAAATTGGTTCGGTATGCTCGCTAAAAATCGATTGCACAGAATATAATACGATGGCTAATTGAACTTTTTTACAGTTTCCGGCTGATTTATTAAGGGTAGGGTTGGGTGCTTTGAAATTTATTTTCTGTAATGAAAAACATTTGCAGAATTCGACCACTTTTTGTCGACTTTGACAGACTTTTCTGGAGTGTACACCAATTGATTGGGGTTCTGTTTCCATGCAGCAGATCCAATTGATCAGAAATCTTACCGGATATCTCACAATCCCCTAACTGACGATATCCTCCAATAAATGTATTCAATTTCCTTTTTACTTCTACAAATAAATTATACGCAACGTCGTATCCAACCTTAGCTTGATTAAAGCAGGATGATGCGTTGCGAATTTACGTTTTACATGTTCGGGAGTCGCATTACTGTCTACAACTTTAAAGCGATCAAAAGATTCCGTGCCGATAGTTCGAACGAGCCAGACGTGTGTGCTGTGTCTCATCGCGGGTGTTGTTCGGTAGTGCGAGTTTATTGTGTGGTGCCTACCTACGGATCCAAGGCGATCACTGTCGGCGAGCGAAGTAGCTGCTTCTGGCGACGCCAGTAAAGCAGGCTATTGTTTCTGCTGCTACCTACAGCAGCAGCACAGATAAGTGGCAGATTTTGTTTTATTGTTCTCCCTTTTGGAGCGGGACTGATTGAAATCAATTGAATTAGTTTTTTTTTTCTTATTTTTTTTCTGATTTGCTAATAGTTTTAAGTTAGTATAAGACAGAATTGTCCTTCCACCTCTCGGGGTGAGAATGGAAGCAGAGACTATGGGAGGCGGTGAGCCACCAAAAGAGGTTCGCACACGGTTTTACCAGGCATCTTCGCCTGGCCCTTGGGTTGTTTACTTTCGGCAGAAAGCGAAAAGCCTAGATTTTCTCGGCATCAAACGAGACTTGACGCGTCGTTTTACGAAGCTTGAATTCAATCAACTCAACAGAAACAAGCTACGCATCACCGCACCTACATACCAGGTGGCGAATGAAATTGCTGGCGACAGGGCGTACAACATTGAATATTTAGTTTATGTCCCCTCGCGGGAGGTCGAAATAGAAGGTGTGATCAACGCAGCGAGCTTAACTTGCAAGGATGTGCTTGCAGGGAAAGGTCGCTTAAAGAATGCCCTGCAATCTACCGTGGATATCCTGGACTGCAAGGAATTGCATTCAGCAACCACAGTAGATGGTAAAAAGGTATATGCTAAGTCAGGCTCGCTTCGGGTGACGTTCGCCGGTTCGATGCTCCCAAAATATGTAGATATCGAGAATATGTTGTTTCCGGTGCGTTTGTTTGTACCAAGGGTATTTAATTGTACCAACTGCAAACAATTAGGTCACACTGCCGAGTTTTGTGACAACAAACCACTTTGTGGTAAATGTTTCCAAAGACATCAGGAGGATACCTGCCAGCAACAAGCCACAAAATGTGCTTATTGTGGTTTGGATCCTGCCCATGGTTTGCAAGATTGCCCGGTGTACAAACGACGCACCCAAAAAGTGAAGCGCTCGTTGGTACAGCGCTCCAAGCAGTCTTATGCGGAAATGGTTAAAGCGCAAGACACATCCGCCACTGCCACCGCAAAGACTGCTTTTTCAGCTGCCGTTCAAGTAAGTGACTATTATGATTCCATCTCCATTGATGAATCGGACTCTGACGCAGCCGACATGGATGATTCTTCGGAGGTACACGCGCCCGAAAAGAGGAAGCAACCGTCTTCCCGGGATCGCGCCGAAAGAAAACAAAAGTCATCCATAAAGGCTTGGCAAAATCTGAAGGTAATGGGGATTACTTAAAATCCCGAAGCAACCAGTCTTCACTGCAGATCCCTGCTGCTCTAAGACATTCCCGCCATTGCCTAAAACCGATGTTCCTAAGAAACATCCGGCTAGGATTATCAATGAAAAGGAAAATGCTACTCGCACTTCCGAAAAGAGAATCTCGTCCAAGCGAGGATTGATATCCTTTAAGGACCTCGTGGACTGCTTTTCGAATCTTTTCAATATTCCGGATTTATTGAGGCCAATCATTGACCTCTTTATTCCAACAGTAGAAAGTTATCTGAAGCAATTGACTGTTTCATGGCCCCTTCTTGCAGGAATTGTATCTTTCGATGGGTAATATGGCCATACAAGATACAATCACTGTGCTGCAGTGGAACTGTCATAGTCTAAAAATAAATTGGACGTGTTCAAGTTTTGGTTCGCAATTCCGATTGTGATGTATTTGCTCTCTGTGAAACATGGCTTTCTTCTGAAGATGAAATCAACTTCCACGATTTTAACATTATTCGCCAAGATCGGGATGATAATTGTGGTGACGTTCTTTTGGGGATCAAACAATGCTACGCCTTCCACAGAATTCCCATTCCGACTGTTCCCGGCTTAGAAATCGTCGCTTGCCAAGTAAATGTGAAGAATAAAGATCTTTGCATAGCTTCAGTGTATATTCCTCCAAATGCCTCAATTAATCGTCGACATCTTGGAGCGCAGTCTCCCTTCTATCATCTCCAGTATTGATATTGGGTGATATGAACGCACATGGTATTGGATGGGGCGAAACGTATGACGATTATAGAGCGCCTATTTTCTATGATTTGTGTGACGATTTCAATTTGAATATTTTGAACACTGGTGAAGTAACTCGAATAGGACCAAATGGTCAACAAAGCCGTATTGATCTGTCTTTATGTTCTAATTCACTATCGTTAGATTGCACGTGGAAGGTTATCCAAGATCCCCACGGTAGTGACCATATGCCGATAGCCACCACCATTAAAATTGGCTATCAAGAATCTGAGCCAGTTAATGTTCCTTTCGATCTCACGAAGAACATTGACTGGCAAAAATTTGCATCGGCGGTAAAAATCGGTATTGAATCAACTGATATTCTTCCGCCACTGGATGAGTATCGATTCCTTACCGAATTGATTCATAAAGCGCACTGGAAGCTCAGAAACGACGCGTTCCAAGTACTTTTGTCATAAGAAGACCAGCCACTCCTGGATGGGATGATGAATGTACTAAGTTGTATTCTGAGAAATCTGATGCCTTCAAGGCCTTTCGTAAACACGGAAGGTCCGAGCTTTTTGAAGAGTATTTGAGGCTTGAAAGAAAGCTCAAAAATCTTCTCAAGGCAAAAAAACGTAGCTTCTGGCGACGTTTTGTCGAGGGACTATCACGAGAAACCTCAATGACAACACTTTGGAAAACGGCCCGCAACATGCGGAACCGCATTTCCACCAATGAGAGTGAAGAATACTCCAATCGATGGATATTCAACTTCGCAAAAAAGGTCTGTCCAGATTCCGTACCAGCAGAACCGCTATTTCGAGAATCAGTCACTGATCCCGGTTCTTTGGGTGGACCATTCACAATGCTGGAACTTTCTATGTCTCTTCTTTCATCGAATAACTCTGCTCCGGGATGCGATAACATCAAATTCAATCTTCTTAAAACCTCCCAGATATCGCAAAAGACGATTACTTGACCTGTACAACTGTTTCATGGAGTACAACATTGTGCCACCTGAATGGCGACAGGTCAAAGTAATAGCTATTCAAAAGCCTGGGAAACCAGCGTCTAATCACAATTCATACCGACCGATTGCCATGCTATCATGCATGAGAAAATTATTGGAGAAAATGATCCTTTCAAGAGTCGACCATTGGGTCGAAGAAAATGCATTGCTTTCAAATACTCAGTTTGGATTTCGAAAAGGGAAAGGAACAAACGATTGTCTAGCGTTGCTTTCTTCAGATATACAACTGGCCTTTGCGCACAAGGAGCAATTGGCTTCAGTATTCTTGGATATTAAGGGCGCTTTTGATTCAGTTTCCATAGAAGTACTGTCAGACAATCTGCACAATTTGTTGTCAGAAAAACAAATGAATTTCACACTCGGCACTCTGACAACTTCCAGAAATAGCTACATGGGCCTTCCCCAAGGATCATGTTTAAGTCCCTTGCTTTATAATTTCTATGTTAAAGATATTGACAATTGTTTGGAAGGACAATGCACGCTCAGACAACTTGCAGATGATGCCGTGGTCTCTCTAAGAGGTCCAAGTGCAGCTGTCTTGCAAGGACCATTGCAAAAGTACCCTGGATAATCTGACTGTTTGGGCCAGACATTTGGGGATCGAGTTTTCACCGCAAAAAACTCAGTTGGTTGTGTTTACTAAGAAGCGGTACCCTGCTCAACTGAAACTAAAGCTGTTGAATGATGACATCAACCAATCTTTATCTTCTAAATACCTTGGGGTCGTGTTTGATTCTAAATGCACCTGGAGACTTCATATTGAGTATTTGATAGAGAAATGCCGGAAAAGGATACATTTTCTACGTTCTATCTCCGGAACATGGTGGGGTGCTCACCCGGAAGACCTCATCAAACTCTATAGAACGACTATTCTCTCTGTTTTAGAGTACGGCTCCTTCTGCTTCCTCTCAGCAGCTGATTGCCACCTTATCAAATTGGAACGAATTCAATATCGTTGTTTGCGTATTGCCCTTGGCTGTATGCATTCAACGCATAACATGAGCCTGGAGGTGCTTGCTGGAGTCACTCCTTTAAAGCACCGTTACTGGGAGCTCTCATTAAGAATACTAATCAAATGTGGAACAAGTAACACACTTGTCTTACACAACTTCGATAATATGCTTGAACTGGTTCATCGGTCAAGATTCTTAAGAGTTTATCTCAACTACATATCGTCAGATCTTTGCCTTCCATGTTATACTCCCCTCGAGTTGACTTCACCAATGACAGTTTCTCAATTGAATACGATCTGTCCATGAAACACGCTATTCAAGGAATACCAGATCATCTTCGAAATCTTTCAATTCCCTCCATTTTTTCTGAAAAATATGAACATGTCAATTGCAACAACAGATATTTCACTGATGGTTCTCGCATTAACGGATCCACTGGCTTTGGTGTTTTCAATGTAACTTCAACCATCTTCCGAAAACTTCAGGAACCGTGTTCGGTTTATGTTGCTGAGCTGGCAGCAATTAACTTCGCTTTGGGGATAATTTCCAATCAGCCCGTAGACCATTATTTCATCTTCTCGGATAGTCTTAGTTCCATCGAGGCGCTCCGGTCGATGAAACCTGTTAAGCACGCATCTTACTTTCTTACAAACATAAGAGAGCAGATGCGTGTTTTGGTCGAAAGATCATTCAAGATTACCTTTGTTTGGGTCCCTTCTCACTGCTCAATCTACGGCAATGAGAAGGCAGACTCGCTGGCAAAGGTGGGCGCACAGGAAGGTGAGGTTTATGATAGACAATTCTCGAGCAACGAGTTTTTCCCATTAGTCCGTCAGAGTACTCTTCAAAGTTGGCAAAGAAATTGGACACACAGCGAACTTGGACGGTGGATATTTTCCATAGTTCCATAAGTTTTTGGGCGAGCGTGGTTCAGAACGACTTAAGTCAAGGCTTCATTCGCGTGATGTCGAGACTTATGTCCAATCACTATTCACTGAACGCACATCTGTACAGAATAAACCTTGTCGATAGCAACTTATGTAGGTGCGGAGCCGGTTATGATGACATCGATCGCGTAGTTTGGATCTGCTCGGAAAACGACGTCTCCAGAGAGCAATTATTGGATACCCTAGTGGCCCGAGGTGAACAACCCTTCCAGAAGATAAGAGGTGTTTTGGGGGATCGTGATGTGGTCTATATGCAAGCCATTTATAGTTTTCTTTGTTCCTCTGACATAAAAGTCTAATACTTTTGTATTTTTCTTTTCTTCAAAGTTTTTTTTTGATTTGTCTCTGTCTGTCTGTCCCGTAGAGCGCCGTAGCTCTGGCCGTCCGGAAGATGCTCCCATTCGAACCATTCTTCGAGCACGACGACACACCACATCGTCCCCGACGCCAAATGACCGGATGAGCTGCTGAAATTCCTTGATTATGATGATTCCCTGATTCCCGAATCCTAATCCCCGTCCATCCTTAAACATTGTAAACCTAACCTCGAGTCACCACGAGTACGTTGGCTTATTTCCCTCTCTTACTAATTTAATAATAAGATTATGTCGATTGTACATATCTCAAAGAAACGTGGCTCCGTAAAGTGTTATACACGCCTGAGCCTACCAAATAAACGAAATTGGAAAAAAAAATAAAGCGATCAAAATAGTAAAATCAAACATCCGAGCACGCTCATATTCCGGTGTGATTGTCAACTGCACAAATGCGTACCACAACTTTCACTAAAGTGGCTTCTGTGATTATTCAGTTGGCCAGTCCGGCTGCAGCAACCGAGCAAGCGAACAGCGTGGCGCCCAACATATCCTTGATGGTGCAGCGAAATTTCTCGTTAGTCCGACGATCGAGCATTATTGCATTGTACAAGGACCTGTTCAGCTGCATTTTCCACCGCCCCATTACCAACACCTATGAGTACGTCTAGCGAATGCACAATTTCACATTCGCTATACCTGTCTGCGTGTCTGCAGTTTGTGTAAGTTTAATTATTTTAATCGGAATTGGTTGACTGCTTGATTACAACGTTTCAATGGCTGTGCTCCGCCGTTCGTAGCTGGACTGCGTGCCCACGGCGCTTAAGTTATTAAAAAGTAATAATTAAATTATACATAATTTTGCAACTTCGACGCATGCATAAGCCTATTTTGTTATTTTGTAACATTATAATTTCAACAGGCCTGGGCCAACTTGTTGCACCGGGGCTGTTGATTGAGCGCCATAACTTGGTTACCGGGCTTTGCATCCACGGTCGTGCACTATTTATCAGTAGCTATGCTTATTAGAACAGCAGATGTAGCAACGACATTGTTTGAATAAAACGTAGATAAAACAAAGAACAAAAGGTGGCATGTTGTGAATTTTACACTGGTTTACATTAGTATGGGCGAGTCCGACATGAGAACATTGTTCGTTGGATATGTTTTGTGCATTACGCAAAATGGAATTTCGTACAGATGCCACAGTTGTGCAGAACAATCTGTCTACATGCATGATTTCGTTTCTTTGAATTGTTTTATATAATAACTGCTTTGCAATCGAATTTTTGCTATCGAATCATTCAGAACTGATGAGTATTCAACCCTAAACATAATCCCAATCAAGGACAGATATGTTACACAAATTCATATTCTACTACTAAACTTTAAATACTGCAATGTACAAATGTTCTCGGACTTGGCAAACAGTATTCTGCCAACATGGTTGTTCACTGCCCCAGGGAGTTATAAAAATGTTCAACAACCCCAAGTACTTTACAACAACAATATCATAATACTAATATACCCCAAGCACTCCCCTTCATTCCACACTAAACAATCAGTCTAGGCTAGTCGCCTTTCTGTAAATATCTACATCGAAAGCAATATCCACAGTTACCTATAACATACTTTGCTGCTATTGTTACTGATCGTTGCTGTCAGCGTTGTCATCGCCATTCCCAGAAGCAGGCAGTGAAAGCTCCACACTTTTCAGGGCTAGTTTATAATTCGTCTCCCAAAGTGTAGTGAAACTTTGGGCGGCCTAGAACTTGTGGAGAGTGTGTCGGAGCGGAGGAGCCAAGCGACACATTCTATATGTTGTTGTCGCTATGAAAACAAAATCCCATGCTCGTACTCATGAGTGGGAAAGCGCCGAGGTAAAGGCGATGGTAGAAACTGAAAGCTGCGCCCATCCTAGCACTGAGATGCCCATGCCAAATGCATGTATGTGGCACCACATAGCATCGTTAGTACCGTCACTTGGGGTCACTTGTAACCATTCTGAGCATTTAACGCTTGCACAGTTTAATATCGAAATTTTCAAATACAATTAGGCGTTATTGCGTGACTCCAAGTTGTTTAGCATTAGTTTTGTTATACTCGACATAGATATTTGTTCCACATTTTGTGCATAACGAGCTATTCCCAACAAATAATTTCAGCTGAACAAGTTAGTTTTTCAGCTGAAGAAGCTGATTTTCGACGAAATAAACCCCCTTTTCAGATACCAATGTTTCTTGAGCTTGTAGTTGCATTTTCAGTTTCCTTGCATGCATAAATCTATTGTATTTTTTAAACAGCGCAACGACGAGCTCTGTGAAATTCAGCGGAATAAAAATTGCATTTCTTGTAACAATATGTCTATTGACAGTTTGATAAAATAAAAGAATTTCCCAGTCCCCATGCAAAGTCCAATACAGTGTCGACTCAATTTTATCACGTCCCGACTTTGTCGCGTTTTTTGACCCGACTTTATTACCCCAAAAATGTTTAAAAGTTTTAGTCGTTATTTTTATTTTTGTGAAAAATACCGCAAAGAACAATGATTTTCATGAAATTCACAATTTACTTTCACCGCTTGTGGTTTATTATAAATTATTTCTGAGTACCTGTCAAGGATTTTTACGCCTTTTCGACAAGAAGTAACGGGTACCGTTCACACATTTTACTTGCATAACTTAATAATTGTGAAATGAATTGAAAAAATCAAAATATACATTCCCTATTTTATCACCCCAAAATTACCCAGGGGGATAAAATTAGGATATTACTGTATTGATGAAAAAAATAATACTATAAAAATATTTAATCACCACCTACAACACAAATCAGGTGTTTTTTCACCGTTTGACGGTATAAGATCTATATTCATCATCGTCATTGTGAATAAGTTTCCACTGGCGTAGTAAGGATAGGAGTTAATATGACTCGGAAATGCACGAGGCACCGTGCTATTTTCTTATATATTATCTCTCTCCTATTAATTACCTCGTGTTTTACGAAATGCTTAAACCTTTTGTCTCTGCTGTTTCGTGGTGGACATGTCTACTTTCATCAGGTACGAGACGGCGTGGAGCGCAGCGAGCGAGATGGGCAGACCATGTGCAAAACGACTTGGCGAGCGTGGGGCGTATCCGAGGATAGAGAGATGCGGCCTCGAACCGTGTATTGTGGCGTCAAATTGTTGATTCAGTGTTATCTGTTTAGATGTAAACTAAATAAATGAATGAATGAATGTCTACTTTCATACCGAATTTCTGTTGATATTTTTTCTGATGGAATTATCGATGGAGCTCAGCATTTGAGATCTGGCCATCAGGCCAGAATTATACTTGAAGCTTCAGCGTGATTTCTGCTTATACATACAAGTTTCACCGGCGTATAACAACACAGATTTAATGTTACAGTTTAATATTCGAAATATGGTGCGCTGACTAATTTGCTTGGATCTCCATATATTTCTTAATCTCAAAGGTATTCAAAGTTTCCGACTTTCCAGTATAAAGCCAGTATAGAGCTATGATAACGGTACAGTCGCATGTATCGTTTATTCAAATGATCACGATTACCTGAGTAGTGTCGCCGAGGGCGTCGGTGACTTTTGTTGGAATATGTACCATCATCTACATCGTGGTGAATGGGAGAAACTTTATCTTCCCGAATTGACCTACCTCACAATTCTAAAGGTGCCCTCTTTGCGTCTCTAATAGTGATTGTTAAAAAAATACCTCAGACTACGAGTAGTAGAGAATGAGAAAGTGAGAAATGATGATTACAAAGTGTGAAGGGAAAAGTAAGAATTGATACACATAAGAAATCAAAAGTGAGAAGTCGGAAGTGATTATTGAGGTAAGAGATGTGAAAGTTGATGTCTGACATGCAGCAGCATGCGAGAATTGAAAAGCGAATACTGAGAAGTAAGAAATGAGAAATGAGAAGTGAGAAATGCGATACGGGTAATGATAAGTGCAAAGTGAGTAGTGAGAACTAAAAATTGAGAAGTGAGAAGTGAGAAATGGAAGTAAGAAGTAAGAACTGAGAATTTAGAGCTGAGAACTGTGAATTAAGAAACAAGTTATGAGAACTGAGAACTTATAGCTGAAAACTGAGATTTGAGAACTGAGAAATGAGAAATGAAAAATGAGAAATGAGAAATGAGAAGTGAGAAATGAAAAGTGAGAATCAGGTAGCTAGAAATGAAAACTCCGAAGTAAGAATTGAGAACTGCAAGATAAGAATTGAGAACCACTATATAAAAGTTCAGTGCTCAGGAAGATAAGGATTCAGTTCTCAAGAATATCCCACATCAGTTCAGTCGCTGTCGTCGTCAGGTACAGACGGAATAGTCGTGGTCTGTGCAGCCTGGTTGATTCCGTTCCCATCAGTAGCAAGCAATCACGCGCTTTTATTTCTCGTTGTTTATTGGTCGTTCACATTATTTTAAATCGCCGGAGACGATTTTTTGTCGTAGAGAAAGTAGATCAACGAAATGGATGATAAAGTTCTCGTCAATGTTTGCCCATAGGCAGTCATCGACCATCTTGGGCTGAAATCGACAGTTTTTTTTAAACAGCTGTATACTGGTATATTGATGATGGACACAGTGTACAAAACGGCACATGACCTTCACTGTACATTCAATTTGTCTCCCGCGATGCAATTGAAGAATCGATTAAGAGGAACACAGTGCAGAGGAAGTTTGTTTACACATGTGGGAAGTCGGTTGAAGTGCGAACGGAATTCGCAGGTTCTAACGTGCGTTACGTCCGTGTATTTGATCTGCCGCCGGAAGTGAGCGATTTAAGTTTATCGCGTTCTAGTTCTACTTCTGTAATACACCCGAAAAAGAAGTGTGTCCAAAGATCGTGTTATTAA
The DNA here is from genome assembly GCF_024139115.2 of Armigeres subalbatus. Classification (NCBI taxonomy): domain Eukaryota; kingdom Metazoa; phylum Arthropoda; class Insecta; order Diptera; family Culicidae; genus Armigeres; species Armigeres subalbatus. The sequence continues at coordinate 389,790,584 of NC_085141.1, read as the reverse complement.
TTGCATTTTATATTTTATATATTATAATCATTTGCTGTGGGCTCCGTAGAGCCTAATAAATAAACAAACTGAAAAAAATATCCCATATCTTCATTTTCGATTTTCTTTTTTCTTCCACTCTTCTTTGTTATTTCTTCATTTATAATATTTCTTCTTTTTTATTCGTTCGTTGCTCTTATTCCTCCTTCTTAATATTCTTCTACTTCCTTCTTTCTTCTCGCTTCTTCCTTCTTCTTCCACCCTTCTTTCTTCTCCCTTCTTCTTCCTTCCATCTTTCTTCTTCTTTTTTACTTCTGTTATTTCTCTTGTTTCGGACAGCAGGCCGGTAATAAGAATAGCCATCGAACAAGTAAGCGCAGTGCTTGTTTTAGTCGTCGGGAAAGAAATAAAATATTTATCTTGTGTTCGGTGGCTCATGCGCATGTCGCGCGCGGTCAAGAAAAGCGCGTTCTTCAATAGTTTGCTGTAGCCATCAAGCAAGTGAGTAGAGAGTGCTGCGCTTCCGTGTGGTCGTCCAAAACGCGAATCTCCTCAGTTTTCATATGCCACCGGGCGTGCATGTTTTAACTCGTATTAGTGTTATCTCCCATCCCATAGATCGCATCGCTTACCAAAGTGAATCCAGATAAATTATCCTTTGTAACTAAAACGATATCCTATCCCAAGGCAATCATGGAGATGCAGAGGTATACTCGGTCTCTAGTAGCAACGAAAGTCGAACTAACAATCCTTCCATTCCTATATGACCTTAAGGACGTGGCCGGCGCCGTTATTGACTTTAAATATATGAGCTCCCGAAACGTGTACATTGAGAATGGGTAGCTAATCATAAGCCCCATTCATTGTGTTCTCTGTACAATTTCGTAAGTTCAGTCAATCACGGAGTAGCAACTACGAATAGTGCGGTCATAATGCTCATGCTCATGCTCCCTAGCCAGTGTTGGTAAAAACTCAAAATCTCAAAACTCATGGATGATTCAAATCAAGCATAAGTTGAAACGCACCTAACTCAGCACCTAAAAACTCATGGATGAGTTGAATCATCCATTTGAATCATCATAGGATTTCTTTTGTTTTCCTTCGTTAAAAACAGTAAATAACCGTTCGTCGCATAGAACAATGGATACTCTCCATGTATAAGCAATAAATTGCCCCTAAATTGATTTCAGATGCGTTTTTAAACCAAAATGATTTTTTGGCAAATGAGTGAAATGATGCAACTCAAGCGTGATGCGTTCTTTCAAAATCGCAGACGATTTCATTCGCACGGGAGGGCTCGTTGATTGAGATTTATGAGTGATTTTACCAACACTGCTCCCTACTTCCTTCTCCCTTCCTTTTTTTCTTTCTTCCTTTTCCTTCTTCAGTCTTTCATCTTCTTTTTTAATTCTTCTTACTTATTTTTTTAAGGTGAAATGAGAGAGTTTCACCTTATGTCTTACTTTTCCTTTTTCTATATCCTATTTTTTGCACTTTTCTTCCTTCTTCTTTGTGTACTCTTCTACTTTCCTTTATCCATTTTGCTCTTTTCCCTTTATTTTCACTTTCTTCCTCTTCCTTGTTCCTTCTTACTTGCTTCTACTTTTTATCCCTTTATTCTTTTTTCCCCTTTTCCCTTCTTTCTTCTTCTTTCTACTTTTTCTTTCTTTCTTCCATCTTCCTTTTCCATCTTCAATCTTCCTTTCTTCTTTTTTCATCCTTATTCCTTTTTCTTAATCCCTTATCCATGTTCCATTTTCCTTCATTTTTTTCCATTCTTATTTCTTTCTCCTTCCTTCTTTTATCTTCTTCTCCACTTCTTGCTTATTATTTCCTTCTTCATTCTTTTTCTGTCTTCATTTTAACTTCTCCTTTCATTCTTCTTCTTCCATCCTTCTTCCTCTTTCCCTATTCTATTTTCTCATTTTCTCTTTCTTTCATTCTTTATCCTTTTAACCCTCCATTCTCTTTTCACATCCTTTTAACCCTCCATTCTCTTTTTAACCCTCTTCCATCTTCACGAATCTTCCTCTTCTTTTTTCATTCTTCTTTCTTTCACCCCTTCAATTTTTCTTCTCCCTTCTTCTCCCTTTTTTTTCCATCTTCCATTTTCAATCTTCTGTTTCCCTTTTTCTCCTTTCTTCTTCATTATTCTTTTTTCTTATTCCTTTTTCTTTTGTCTTCTTCCTTGTTTTTTTTCCTTCTTTCTTCTTCCTTCTTCCTACTTTCACCTTCCTACTTCCTCCTACCTGCTTCCTTCTTCCTTATTCCTTCTTCTTTATTTCTTCTTCTTGCTTCCATCTTTCTTGTTCATTCTTCATTCTCGCCTCTCGCTTCGCATTTCTTAGTATTTGCTTCTCACACCTCACTTCTAACCAATCACTCCACACTACTTATTTCTCATTTCTCACGTGCCACTTATCACTTCTTACTTCCCACTACACGCTTCTTACTTCTTGCTACTCACTTATTACTTCAAGCATCTCATTTCTCACTTTTCACTACTCACTTCTCATTTCTACTTTTCACCACTCATTAATCACTTCTAAATTCACACACTTAATATGTAAGAAAACATATTCCAATTATTGGGGCAGTTATTGTCCCCGTGAAAGTCAGTACAGTAATATTCCGATTTTATCACCCCCCTGGTGAATTTTGGGGTGATAAAATAGGGCATGTTAAAAAAGCGATTTTTTTTATTTTCAATTAATATGAATAAATATGAATCGTTCATGCATTGGAAAGGCAAAATTCGTGAACGGTATCCATTATTTCATGTCGAAAATGCCTACATGATCCTTCACAGGTACACAGAAGTCATACATAATAAACCACAGACGGTGAAAGTTATTTCATGAAAACCATAGTTGTTTGCGGTATTATTTACACAAATAATAAGGCCCACTAAAATTTTATTTTTTGACGTAGAACTACGTCTGTCTTTTCTATATTGGGGTACACTTTACGATTGCAAAAAATCGAAAAACGTCACGAAAATATGATAGACTTTAATCCTTAATATCTCAGCCGTTTCTCAATGGATTTTCAATTCTCTTGGACCATTCGATCAAGGAAGAGTCAACGCTTCAACGCGATTTTTTTTAACACGATTCGCTTTTCATGCGATTTTTTTTTCACTCGGATTTTGAGATTTCCGCGGTTCATTCATACATATTTTGAAAGCTTTCTGTGCCGCCATTGCATTAGTATGTATCTTGTGTATCAATATTTTATTTTTATCTTCATTTTCAAATGTTGGTCTAAAAATTAAATACATCACTAGGGTTCGTAATGCTCACTCAAACTTAGGAGCACAGGAAAAACAACAAAAAATTCGTCGAACAGAAAAATCGAAAACCTGTACATTACATACAGTTACGTAGTTCAACGTCACCTTTGCGAACAACCCGATTGGGCTGTACCTTTGAGTTTTTTATGACAAAATCAGGTCGAAAACTGATAAAATCAGAACGTGATAAAACGAGCCAACACTGTATTAGTCCTTCTCTTCAAAATCATAAAGACAGGCCTGCTATAGGTAGTGACGTCAATAGAAGTATATTGGAGTACCCGTCGAAGAAATTATTTGAATCATCATTGAGAACGGCCACGTCTCCATCCTCAAAGGTTTTGAGTAAGGCAACGCCACGGTGATCTGCCTTTGACCGTTTTGACAGAAACAGGGGATGACGTTTATATGGTAATCGGTATGCTACCACGCCGATGAACGCCTACGACTGACAGGTTCTCAATAATGTCAATAACGTTGGTTTGACATTTACTAGCTGTTCGTGGTTAGGAAGTTTGTTTCAGAGACTGTTAGTATTTCACTGAAGGCAACGCCTTATCTGGGCCCCGCATGGGTACCAGGGCAGAAAATCTCAACCCCACCAAATTCTGCACCCAGGGCACTCCAACTCTTCTTCCCTTAATCATTCCATTTGCCGAAGACATCCAGCTCAACTCATGGGGTTTTAGATTCTCTATAGAATACTCCTCCAATCCCCAACGCAGCTAAAGTAATGTTTTCTTCCCTCTAAGTTTTCATCCCTGGAATTCGAAAGTTCACAGAGCAGCTAATTTAAAGTCAATCGACCGTAATGGAAAGGCTTTGGAGCCCGAAATGGAAGCTTCAATGATCCCAATGGGTTTGGAGATAGTCACTAAGACCAGCGCTGTGCAATATAAGGATGGTCTTTGTATATTGATAGAAGATTTAAATTGATGGTCTATCTATATAGATAACTATCATTGTACAAAGAGTATCCAAAACAACAAAAGAAAACGATGCTGAAATTGATGGAAATAAGTATATTTATTTTCTTAGGAAAGCCAAATGTTGATCGGGTATCGTTCTCCTCTTTAATATTTTAGAGATCATTTCAATGGACATGTCACTGTGAACGTTGAGGAGAGCGGGGAATGCAGGAGAACATGTGTTGATGGTGATGGTGCATAGCACTGACCAAGACTAATGTTTTACCGAGTGTTAGCTGAGCATTAGTTCGTATTGAGATTCTGATACATGGCGGTTTGACCCACGTTGTCCATAGGGGAATGAAAGTACGTCCCTATTACGCCAACAGGGAATCCTTCCCTTAGAATGCTTCCCTTAGAGGAACAGCGACTAAAGACCTTACGATTGAACGACTTAAATGGCCTTGTTGCGTCCCTATTCCGCTCTTCCCTGAGTCCCAGTGGGTATTATTTAGTTCGTACTGATGGGAGCAAATTTCGGGGTATCTAGACAGGCACCTCTGGGTACCAAGGACAGTCCATTCGTTCCGGCGAAGTCTTGGATTCAATCGGCGTACCGACTACCCAGTCTACTATTTTTGATTTCATCGACTGTCAACAGACGCCGACCAAAGGTTCTAGTTGGGATATCAAGCGTTGGCTCAATGAAGTTAGTAGTGATGATTTTTTTTGGCACGTTAGAGGCAATAATTGTGTGGGAGATGCGAACGTTAGGATTGAAGATATGATTTGGTGTAAGGTTCTTTACTCCTCCTGTTGCACAATCGTTGAGTTTTCGAGGGCCGGTTAGTGTGGCTCCTTTTCGGGGTATTAGAAACACTATGACACAACTTGTTGTTTACAATGATGACAATAATAATATCTGATCTGACAAACAATTATATTCTGCTTTCATTATTGATTGCATTTCATAAATCTTTCTCGCTTTTTCCACGAAATGTAAGTATAACAATACAATGCATGCACCCTTACAAACACTCTCCAACTACGCCCGGGTAGATGTCCCAGTCGCAAACGGTTCCAACTTGTTCTTCAGTGAAAACTTTTGCGTTATTTAGCTCCCAAACCACATGAGCGTGCCAAAATGCTTCGTTGATGGGCTGCTGTTGTTTGAGTTGGGCCGTGTTGGGCAATATTCTCCCATGTAAAAGTCCGTGCATCGCGCGTCAGAATTCAGAAAATTTGTCAAACCCCTTCCGGCTGGCTACCACCCACCACACTCGCACTGAGCTTATGAAACTTTGTTCTCAATGTCTGTGCCCCCGCCGCGCCATCGATTCACACCTGAAGCCCGAAAATGTCTGCATAACATGACAAGATCAGGTGTATATGGTTTAATTACTTCATGTTAAAATTATTTCGATTTTACGAAATGTTCTACGAGCGAGTGCGGCTGGCCCATGTTACTTGACTGTGATGTTGTTTGACTCATGAATTCGGTGCCGATCGTTGGTTGGCAGACGTGACATATAGTAAAGGGGAAGTGTGAGCGGGAACAGTAGCAACGGAGGTGCATTTCGTGACACTGGGCGACATATGGGACTGGGGAGTACAACATGTGCGAGCGGTTGGTGGCTACGATGACAGCGATGTAAGCTAAGAACAACCTCAACGAGGCCCGGTTGCTGCTGGTATTTCGTGTCAGATCGGCCAGGTGTTGATGTGGTTTCAAGGTGAGTGCGGCAACAAATGGCGCTGGTTCGTAGCTGATGTTTTAGTTTGTGTTCATATGCGATGCAGTTTAGATATGTTGAATGCTGTAGCGAAATTAAAACATGCTTTTTTCAATGATTTTTTTTGTGTCTGATATCTTTCTATCTCCTCTCATTCTATTTATTTGGCAATTTACCATAATATAATACATCAAACAATCTAAGTAATAAGGAAATAACTTAATGGAATCGGAAGTATGTACTTAATTTCCGCAGTGACACAGCTTATTTTCCTATTTATCGAAGTCTGAAGAATGAAGTGCCGTATGCAAGGCTTGTGAAACCATACTAAAGTATCAACCCGTTTATGTGATAAAACTTTAAAGTGCTAGCCGTTGGGCCGCAACCTTACCAGCAAAAATCATCTACTAAATCTAATTTTGAAGGTCTTAATTTATGTATGGTTGAACAAGCTCAAAAATGAATTGTCTCCGGATTCGTTTTATTGCGCCATCCTGCTGTTTCCCTGTAATGAACACACTTAGAATATGCATTTTATATGAGTATTTAGCATTCCTTTTCAACCTGCTCCGTACATTAACGTCATAAATCGACATTATAGCCATCGTTCCTTCTAATTTTGAATCCCTTCTTAACGACCACTTTTAATCGCTGCATTATTCAGATTCATAATGATACATCATTCTAATAATGGTATTATCTCGCAAACCAGCGCCACAAAGTGGCAGTCAGAGGCAGCCGCAGTAAGGAAGGTGTACCAAATCACATTCTTCCTTTCCTCTATCACCCGAGCATATGTCCCATCTCAGCCCCGTCATGTCCTTTCAAAGAGGGCTTCCTCTCGTCAGTGCGGGTCCTGTCCCCCATGATTACAATACAGGCGGGGCAGCATTCTTCGCTGGTGACGCATTATTATCCGCATGTAACATCTTTTGTGTGAGAGCACTTCCCTTCGAAGTGATACGATGTCTTTGCGTCGGAACCCGCTGGACCAGTCAGTCAGGGGAAAACGGTTTTTGGCTGCCTTCCGTGTAACGCGTCAGGGCAATAAAAATATTCATAAAAGTATTAAAAGCAGCTTTGAAGAAGCTGTTCGAGTACGAGCAAAACGGAACCTGAGATGCTCAAGTGAAAAGCAGGGCTGGCATAAGCACTGTAGTTCAAATAGGCAAAGGACTGTTCAGTTTTCCATCTTAGGGTAAACAGATCATCGAATCTTGAAAGGAAAAATTGGCACCAATTATGTGGTTCTTTATGCTCTTAATTACCGTGACGATTATCTTCAAAACAGGGTAAGTACAGAAATTATAAAAGCATCATCAAGCTTTATAAAAATGCGACCATCATACAATGAGCGACTGCTCACCAGCCCTGTCAGCAACAGCTACGCGACGCCGATCCCAGACGAGAACCTGGATTTGTGTGTGACCGAGTAGCTGCGCGCCTTCATCGGTGGACCTGCTTCATCGTGTATGATTAAGCATATTATTATGGAAGGTAATTACAGACATTACTCCTTTATGAATCTCGTTTCTGCGCCGTTTGGTTTTCGGAGTATTACGAAACTCTTGTCAACGTTCACCGTCGTCGTCGCCGATGACGACGCCGTCATTGGATAAAGGTAGTAGCCAGCACCAACATAACCAAAGGGACCACCTTTTATTATCATCAAACTCTGGGTAACAGTAGTCGACTCCAGCGTCATCGTTCATCAATGCATGCCTTCAATTGCTTTGGATGTGTTGGCCACTCCGTCCACTGTCCTCTTATCGCACACGTAACGTAGGTAGCTCCGCCGGATAGACGAACCACAAAAGACCATTGAAGGAAAAGGAGTCATTACTGGTCTTCCTGCATGCGCGGAGAGCACTTATTATTACGAAGCTCGATTGCGTTTTGGGCATTAGGTGGCTGATGGACGACGAGCGACGACGACGACGATGCATACCAAAAGTGTACCCTCCAAAGGATATAAGTACGGCAATTGTAAGCACCTGTGCTTCCATGTGGGGCTCGCGTACCTACTGTTGGAATGGAGATTTTTGGAGAAGTTGGTGCTGTTATTATAATGTTCCTTCGAAATAAGGGGGTTTGGCAGAAGTTTGATTAGCTTAGTCGGTGATGTCGTCTTTGCGTGACTGGGGAACATGTCGATCATCTGCCGTGTTTAAACGATTTTCAATGTTTTCAGGTTGAATAAAAAGTATGTCTGGGAATTTGAGTGAACGGACAAAGTAATTTCATAAACACAAGAAAACGCATATGAAGCCAATAATTGAATTATGTCAGATGCAAGAGATTGGTAGAATCAAACAATTATTCAGGTGGATAAAAAAATATTTTGTTCGGCATCCAAAATTATTACTTTCGGAAACCCAAAAAGATTATTTTTTTAACCAGCTCGTTCATTTGTTGGGCTCAGTAGCGTGTGACACTTTGCGGAGCTGCAATTTTCAAGTTTGATTTACCATCTTATCACGGATGGGGTATAAAGAATGTAACGGACGCGAATTCGGTTGCAGAAACTTGCCGTAAATCATCCACAGTGCCTTAGCATTTGTTGAGTTCCGCTTGTGTTAGACGAGAACCTCTCACTTATTCAATCAAAGTAGTTTTCAGAAAAAAATATTTGAAGCTATTTTAGTGGAATGTATTCAATCGTCACCTTGCTGAGGGTGGCTGGGTTCGATTCCCGGTGCCGGTCTAGGCAATTTTCGGATTGGAAGTTGTCTCGACTTCCCTGGGCATAAAAGTATCATTGTGTTAGCCTCATGATATACGAATGCAAAAATGGTAACATGGTTTAGAAACCTCGCAGTTAATAACTGTGGAAGTGCTTAATGGACACTAAGCTGCGAGGCGGCTCTGTCCCAGTGAGGGGTTGTAATGCCAAGAAGAAGAAAAAAATTCAATTGATTAAAATACAAAAAAAAGTGTGTTTATGTTCAGCATAAACAGTATGCCAACGATAAATAAATATCAAAATGTTTACAACAATAATAGCACTATAAAAGCAATTATTGTTACCAAGGAATTTTCCAATGAACAAATGAAAGTACTGTCATAGGACGAGTTTAGTACAATTCCATTTAATTCCACCAAATCGTATTACTTTTACATATACGTATTTCGACCTCAACTGTAAGGTCGTTTTCAGTGCCTCGTACTTGACTGGACTTGAAGAAAACAATCGCAGTTTATGCTATTTATACTACGCCAGGTACCTCTAATTGCCTTATACACCTACACTAATTATCTTATTGCTTAGGTAGAAACTTGAAGATATTTTATTGAAGAGCCAGGAGCTGCTGTTCTCTTGATCTTTATTTAACAGCGAGATTTGTACCTGTCGGTAGATTTCCAAGCTCTCAGCCACCTCAAGTTTCCACGGAGTAGAGACTTTCTTAAAATTCTAATATTGATTGGGTGATTTTCCTTATATACATGTTCTGCTACCTTAGATCTAAATTCGTAATGCAATCCCTTATCATTTTCCCTTTTCGCCTTGCTTACTTCCGCCATATGCTCCTTGAACCTTACATCTAATGATCTTTTTGTTTGGCCTACATAGATTTTTTCGCATTGAGAGCAACTTATTTTATAAACGCCCGCCTTATTCAACATTTCTACTTTATCCTTCGTTGACCCCAGAAAAGACTTGAGTAGGTTACTTCTGCTGGAGAATACAAGATCGATGCTGAAGTTCCTTAGTCGAGGGCGTAGCTGGATGGTGATATGTTGATCATATGGGACCGAATTTTTTTTTCAGTGGCTCATCGAAAGGTGTCAGCGTTTTTAGTCCATTTCGACGTAAGGTTTCCTTCTTGTTGATGATTGCTCGTATAGTCCTAGCCTGGTATCCGTTGATCTTCGCTGTTTCCAAAATATGTTGTAGTTCCTTCAGTTTTTCCTTCTTTGCTCAGTGGTATCGGCTGCAGCCTGTGAATCATGTGAATAAACGCTACCATTGTATGTTGAGACGAGTGGTTCGATATATATGGGATGACTCTCATGGTATTCTTCGGCTTCCTGTACATTTCGAGGCTCAATGTCGTACTTGCTTTCCTGATGATCAGTAAATCCAAGAAACGTAATTTACCTTCCTTTTCCTCTTAATGGGTAAACTTGATGGCCTAATGCACGTTGTTTATCGCTTCCAAAATCCTGGGTAGATCCTTTTGATTGATGATGCTGAAAATGTCGTCGACGTATCTCCACCATTTCTCGGGTAGTACTCCTTGTTCCTGCAGGTTATTCTCCAAGTTCGCCATGAAAAGTTCGTACAAAAACGGTGATAGCGGATTTCCCATAAGTGCTCCTTTCTTCTGTTTGTAGTAGTTTCCTCGGAATGTGAAGTAGTTGTCCGTCATGCATATCCTTGTCAGATTTAGGTACATCTTCACCTTTCCCCGCCAAGCTGTTTCTGTCCTTTGTGTAAGCAGCCAATCCTTCAGAAGATTCAGAGCGTCTTTCACTGGAACGCTTGGAAACAGTGCCGGTACGTCGAAAGATACCATTATGTCCTTTTCTTGTATGTGTCCTGATTCCAATAGCTTCTGGGCGAACTTCTGGGTGTTGATGACTGACCTGCTGGGGAATGGTTTCGGCATGTTTTGGAACTCCTTCACTAACCATCTCTTCACTAACTATCTCTTGCATCTCCTTTCCTGGTAATCCTTTCATCCTTGGTAACACTGGGTTTACTGTCTTCACTCGAGCTTCTCTGATGATTTCCTTACACTCTTTATCGTTTTCTCCGTTTATCGTATTAACCCTGGTAGCCAATTTATCTGGCGATCTTTCTCATTAAGAAAAACAAATGTGCAATTTAGAGCGCAATTTCAATCTCACCTAAAAGTGTAAGTAAGAATAAAAGGTTCAGTGGATTAAAGATAGTTCAAATAACAGTCAATACTCGACGATGTATAGATTACAGCTTCTAAGTATTTTTGATATTTTGTAATAATTTTAAATTCTTTGCAAAATAGGGTTGCGGATGGTTTTCGGCCGGATCCGATGCCAAGCACAAGTACAAAGATAGAAACATTATTTTGCCAAAACTCCTTAGTAATTGTGTGTGCTTAAATTTACGATGCAGCTTGTTGAAATTGATCTTAAAGATAAATAAATTCGTTGAGTAATGATCGGCATATTAGCCTCCAAAACATATCATTTTTTCGTAGCGGTCACATTTTTTAAATTCTGAAATGTACTCCAATATTAGCATCGAAAACAAAGTCGAAGTTCTACGTCAAAAACTTGACGATGAGAGAAGAGTTCAAAATATCCGGACATATGCATATTTTCTTTATGATTCTTTTGAACACATGTTTGAATATTATTTTGAAAAGTAGTAGAAGCAAAAACTATTGAAATTTTACCCAATTTTTGTTAGATTCAAAATAGTAGTTTGTGCAACTAGTTGCAAAAAGATGTTTTTTTTCAGCACGAGTTGTACGTTTATCCAACGAGGCTTGCCGAGTTGGATAAATACTACGAGTGCTGAAAAAATCGAGTTTTGCAACGAGTTGCACACGCTATTTTTTGCAATGACGAAAAATGAGCTTTGTTATGATAAATCTGTACCAAAATAGTAAAGAATATTTACTCCACATGATAACTCTTGCCAATAAATAATGTAGCTGCAGAGAACAATCAGATTCTATGTTATCGTGCCACATCGCATAGCTCTGCATGTCTTGAAGCGATAGATGAAGTCGCCTTTGGAAAATTCTGATGTTATGTCCATCAAACTATTCATTTATTACGCGACGCAGAGAATACACTATCTGAACACTATCCCAAGCTAATTCAGCAAAATGTAGTCATGTAACTACTGTTCCGATGTTGGTTTTTCATTATAGCACCCAAATGAGTGCTATAATGGATATTATACAACCCATTTAAGTTGCATAATGTTCATTAAAGCACCCCTTTTGTTGGGATGCAAAAAAGAGGCCGTTTTATCACTCAAAAACGCACTGTGGAACCAGATATTATGATCAGGAATTGCAAAAACTTTTTAAATCCCGATAAACTGATTTTTTCATAGGGCTCACGGGCTATTAGATCTTGAATTCAACTCTGAAGTGATTCGGTTGAGGGTCGGAATCGCACCTACCCATTCGGATAAAAAAATCCTCCATTAGAGTAGTTATATCGATGGTTTGAAAGGCACTGTTGTGCTTTGTTGGATCAATAAAGTCCAACTCCGAAGTGGACAGAATCTTTCTATCCTTCCGCTTGGCATGTAAAACATTTGTTTCTCAATCCGTTATAAAATACATTTCCCTTTCTGTTGCAAACTGCAATCGATGGCGGAATTTCCTCTTCAAGGTCAATATACACACCTCTCAAATCCGTGTAAACATGATCAAGACCTAACTAACAATTAAAACTAGCTGGAAATTTCGATTCGATCCACTTTCCCGTATCTTCCAAAAGCCGAAGACAGTTCTTTATCTGTTATTTCCGGATGCAGATCAAGTGCACGGACATAGCGTACGGTTTGACCTACAACTACAACTTTGACCTACACATTTACACCAATTTTCCGCACCTGTAGACATTTTTTTGCTTTTGCGTTATTTTACCAACGATTCCGTCACCGCATCCTGCGTTTTATATTTAATACAAAAAAGCTTCGGTTCTCCGTAATTTTGTATACCTACCGTTTCGATGTTCAAAACATCACCCCGCAGTTGCTTCACAAAATTTGCAATTTCGGTCCACGGAGAATTTGCCGGAAAGCAAAATTGCACGTGTTGATGATATCAATCATTTCGCACCGCTAGGTTTTGGATAACTTCACAAAAAGAAATCTAAACGACCGAGCGCGCAAATCCAGAATAGTTTTGTTGTGCTTGCTAACAATAGCTCCAATATCCGACCAATGCAGCAGAGCTTTTCTGTACACCCAACCGGCGGATGTTAGATTTTCTAACAATTCTGTATAAGAATCTACCAAAACCTGCATAAGAACTGGGCATATGCGAAATTGTTAGATTCTTATACAAGTATTGTATAAGAATCTAACAATTTTGTAAGCTTTTCTAACAATTTTTGTTTGAGAGCTTACATTTTTTGCATAAGAATCTAACAATTTCGCATATGCCCAGTTCTTATACAGGTTTTGGTAGATTTTTATACAGAATTGTTAGAAAATCTAGCATCCGCCGGTTGGGTGTAGTCACGTGCGTCGAACACGACAGGTAGACAACAACTTAATATAAAACATATTCTTGTTTCTCCAGCTTATTAAAAATATCTCCACCATACACCTTAGGACTTTATTTTTGGCTTGTTAATATTTGGCCTCTATTGCTCTATTTCTAATAGCGCGACTCTTAATTTCGGTGCCCCCCTTAGGGAGGAGAGCTAGGGCACCAGCTCAGCTAACCACACGCTATGACGCTGCATAGGCATATAAGTTTCCAAAATGTGTAGCAATATTTGCCTGTCACCCATCAAATACTCGAGAGTAGTTGAACATAGTGTTTTTTTTTGTTGCTATTAAAATTTCAAGTTTTCTAACGTAAAATCACAGTAAAAGTTAACAAAGGTGCCTTACAATCGGGGCCTATCTCTGATAGGGTACACCAAAATGAAGTGTAAAAATTATGGCAGTTTGTTAATTAACTCACGCTTGCTACCGTATAAATCATTGCTAATTTTGTTCATGTAAGGCTAATATCGAGTTTTATTATGTGGCATTAATTGGATTGCAAACACATCGCAATCCCTAATAGAGTTATCACATACGAACACCCGACTTATAACTCCTATTCTCAGTACAATCCGGCGTTGAATTTCTGCACGTTTATCTGTTCATTAGAATTTCAATTCAATTCATGGAGTTCCATTCTTGGAACGGAATGTGCAGGCTGGCATTCATCCTTCCAGATTTCTACCGATTGAATGCACTGCATGCCAATTACATCACCATTTTACAACATTTCACTCTTCGCTGCTGCAGCTGCCGCGTAGCACCCAAAGTGGCAAAACTTGGTGAAAAAACAGTTCGCGCCCCCGACGAATCGTGAATCGCTGCTGCTCCACACACACCGTTCATGGTCGTGCTTCTTGCACAGTTCACCAATTGTCGCTGCGCGCCTGAATAATTCTAATTTGAAATTTTGCTCATGACTGAGTCCGGGAATTGATCCCGAGGAGAAAGACTCCTCGTATCGCGAAAGACTTGTGTTCTATTCTTGCGAGGCCCCTTTCCTTTGGAAACACACCTCATCTAAGCATATGCGGTATTTCGAAAAATTTCGTTTCAGGTGGTTCGAAACGAAATTCCGCGGAATTTCGCGGAATTTGAGTATGGCGAAATCTGAATTATTGATTTCGTTTCGTTTCGTAAAATTACAAAAATTTCGCTTGCAAAAACTAGCTTATAACGAAATTTAACGGAATTCCGCGGAATTTCGAAACAAATTTAGACTTAAAGCATACTGTCTCGTAAGGTCGTGTGTTATCAAAAATTTTGGCTGCGCCGCTGAACAAAATCATAAAGCTGTTTTCTAAATGTTGTTATAATGTTATCATGTTATTCAAACTTTTCTATTAACGCCTGCTAATTAATCCCATTCTGAATCGACAAATACATATTTAGTTTTCTTCTTTAAAACGTCTTCGGTGTTTCATTAGAAATGTCCACCAGAGAACGAAAAATATCTTCAACTATTCTATCCCATTTTTTTATCCTAAAGACCACTTTATATTTGAGATATCAGGCTCAGACTGTAAATATAATCAGATATGAATCAGATCAGTATAACTTTGTCAAAGAGGCAAAGCCATGGCGCGGATTCCTGAGGCTCTTGTAAAGTATTTTTTTATTAAAGGCCAACTTCTTCACCCGTCCCGTTTTTTAGACCTTTTTATGCTGTCCCGTCGTAATCTACAAAAACCTCAATTTGTCCCGTTTCTTCATTGATTTTTCCAAAGAGCTCCAAAACATTATTCAAACAAATTCAATATTTTAGACAGGAATCTAAAGACAAATAGGTAAGTTAATGACAACAGGTGGCAAAAAGAGATTTTTTCAAAAAGTTTCATTTCAATGTTTTTTTTCTGCTAATTCCGAAGGCATTAAAATTTGGCAAATTTCATCAGCGGATTGAATCGGGGCGAATCGGGGCAAATTGAAACACTGCGTTATATTCCGACGTAAGCTATTTTTTCCGTATTAATAACAAAATGTATGTACTCAGTGAGACTCAAGAAGCACGAGGTTGTAAAGGGGACTATAATACTGTCAGGATTCGCATAAGAGTCCCATGTAAGTTTCTGACGATTTTGATTTTCTTTCAGAAATAAGCTTAAAATTGTCTCCTGTTTAAGAAAAACTGATAAAATAGTAGACTTTGTTCTAGAAATTTGAAAACAAATCCCATTTTTGTTGTCTCATAAAAATCAGATTCCAGATTTTGATAGGTAAGTGTGGTCCATTTAATTGTTGCACAGCAATAAATACGGATAAAGAATATTATGTCAATTTTTTGATACCATTTTTTTTTTCATTTATTAGATTTTTTTTTGTATTTCCCCATGTAAAACAAGTTTGATAAATTCAACGGCAAATTACTCAAGTCGGCGAAAATGACATGGGACTCTTATGCGAATAAGGGCAGTTTACAACAAAGTCACAAGCGTATTTTCAGAGACCTACGCTGAAAATTTATCAAATTGATGACTACTGGTGACCACTCGGATTACTATTCAGGATGCTTCATTATTTGGTTCACTTGTATATTGCACAGTTGATTAATTCGGTTGTGGCTTCTTCATAAATGCACATTAATTAACCAGCCATCATACCTCTCATAAACTCTTCGATTGGAGAAATAGGCAGCTGAGGAAGTGAAAGGTGGACTTAACGAAATGTTATTTTTCTGAGAGTCAGTGCTCAGTAGATTAAGAATCTCAAAACAGCAGTATAAACATGGCCCCATTTTCATTCTAGTTGACATTGTAGGAGGGTTGCATTCATGACGAAATGGGCGGAAATTTATAAAATTTATGTCCAGAAGTTTGCATGTTTTTATAAATTTATGTTTTTCGAATGTATTTACGGACCATGTTTGAATCGTTGTTTCAACTTGCCCCGCACCACGCATTTCTATTTGCCCCGATGGATTGAACATGCAGAGCAATATCAAACAACCATAATACAAAAATTAAAACGGGTCTTTCACCGATTTTTCATAATCATTATGCTTATTCAATATTGAAGAATAACCTCCTGTGAAAATTTGATGAAAAAAATCTTTTAAACATCGTTTTGAGACCTGTTTCATTTGCACGTCAAATAGTTGGTTTGGATTTTGCAAAGGGCGAAAAAATAAACAATGGCAGGGATTGCTTTTGAAAGCTGCAATCTTTCGGGAATGGCAGTCAGAAGGTGCGTTTAGGCGAGTAGTTTGCTGAAAAAAATATCAGAACGTTCGGTCATTTCCTATCTGAATTACAGCTTCCATTTCAACTTACCCCGCATTTCAACTTGCTCCGGTGTACCTTATTAAGAATAATTATAAATTATTGATATATTTTGGCTTTTTCAGTCTGTTAAACAGTGTCCCATTTAATGTTAAAAAAAATGTTAATGACAATCAAATTATGTTTTCAAATACCAGAAGCTCTAATCCTAGCAAATATGTTTAAAGTTGTTAAGTGTATGAAGAACGGCAGACAGCTTTTCCCTTGAAAAAGACCGAATAAACGGGCCGAAACGTCGGGCAATGCGAATATAAACCCGTTTGAATATATCTGAATATATCAATTATAAATTATAGATAAACTGAACAAAATCGAATCTAAGGTAGTTTCAACGAGGGAAAAATTTTCGGATTTCAGTCCTCACGTACTTTACAGATCAGGCTAGTTTACAAATCAGGAGCTTGTCTGCAAATTTCGCCACGATTTGTTTTACTTTCCACGACGAAATTGCGCCTTTTTGAATGCACATGAGAACAAAATAAATGGACAAGATTTCCGAGGTGTAAGGCTACATGTAGTATCATTTGAATCTATTTCGATCAAAAAGGACCGTTAATTGATTGGATTTGTCATTCATTCGTATGCGCCAACCATATTGATGGAAATAATTAAAATTACATTTTATTCATGTGCTTTGCTTGTTATTCTTATCTGCAGATTTTTCCTGACTTATATTCATGAAAAAGGGTTTTAGCACGAGAAATTAATAATCCCACTCTGTTCGCATTACTCTGACTATTTTTTTTATTTTCAATTGGCGATTCCCGTCAAAAATTGCTTTCGTTTTAATGTCTCAATCGATTCTTTGGCTGTTTTAAGCCTAATTTTCCCAAAGAACTCATATTTTTAAGCCTTTAACTATTTAAAAAAAAAATTTTTTAATCACAAGCTAAAAAAGTGCTGCACGTGTGAACCGCCCTGAAAAATACACTCGATTTTCGTTCAAAATCGAGCAAATGTTAGGCTAATATTTTAAAATAGCACTTTTTTATTTCTGTTTTAAATTTAAAAAATACTTAAAGGCGTCAATAATATAGGTTCATAAAGAATCAATAAAGGTCAATAAAGAACCGATGGAGCGAATAAAAAAAAAATGACGGGAAAATTCAACTGTTCAGAATTGGAAAAGTTTTTGATATTGGTCAGTGATAAAATCCTTAATGTATGTGTTAATGTAGAGTAGATCAAAATAAAATTTCAAAATTCCATATATATATATATAAATATTTAAAAATGCGTATTTTTTTGTTTCTTCGTGTTTTTGTTCTCGCCCCTTTGAACAGTGAAATATTTGTAGTTCAGCATTTTTCCCCAACTAACCTACTACAATAGAAAGTTATGGTGGTGAGTAGTTCACTATAAAAATTTTATCCAACTTCTAACACGAAAAATTAAAATTGAGCCCATAAATTTTTAATTTCCACTGCTCTTGAATATTGTCACAAGTTTTTTGACTCCCGTTGTACAAACGCGTTTGTCCAATTTTTTCACCGAATTGATCTGGTCAGCCTACCTAATCCTAAATTGACTGTAAGGGCATGACCGGCTCATACTGTCCATAGCTGTTGTTTCTTGCACTCAATTGAAGTCGGTTGAGGATAAAAATTTGACAACCATTTTTGCATGCCTCATATGCACAAACACATACAAGGACAAACAGACAATAGCTTGGTTCGTCGAGTTGGTTGTACATAAGTCTCCGGTCTCCGAGCCTCCTTGAAAAAGGTTGAATTTTGAAGGAAATTATATCCTTTTTTTACATGCTTTTGTATGAAAAAGGAAAAAATATTTTTTCATACCTGGCAAACTGCAGTCGTACAAACTTTGCGATCGCATTTCTGAAACACAATCTGAAAGACATATTTTTGTGCATTTTGGAAAGGTGCAGAGGATTCGTCTAGTGAGCAAATGTATGTTAATAACATTTCTCTATCTGCGTATACTTTCTTCGTATATTCTGGTTTTGATTTAGCTCAATGCCATAAAACCACGCCGATAAATGAATATGAAGTATGCTTCAGCATAATCACATTAGTCTTAAATAAAATAAGGTTTTAAATAGAATTTGAATTAGAATACAAAATGAATCCCATAATTCCTAATTTTTTATATACATACTTACTGATATAAAACTGAACTGATATAAAATTGATCAAATTCGGGAGAACCCACTCCACGATGAATTCCTTTGAAAGTGGCGCAAATGCTGAGGTATTGCCTTATCGTCAATGGTAAACGGGAAAACGGCGATTTATCACAGACTGCTTCTTCTGTGACTATAATTCTATTGGTCGCAAAGCAGTTATTTGACCTTTAGAAAATGAATTCAGAATTGCGTACATAATGTACATAATGTAATAAAAATTCCGCGGAAAAAAAATCAAAATTTCGTTTCGTTTCGAAAAATTTCGAATTAAATGGACGTTGATTTCGTATCGTTTCGAAGTCTCGAAAGTTAATATATATTTCGTTTCGTTTCGTTTCATACATTTTAAATTTCGTTTCGTTTCGTTTCGTTAGGAAAAATTGTCTTATCGCATACCCTTAACCTCATCTTGACGATGCCATCCCAAACGCGAAGGAAACGCGCGATCGTGTATGCACCTCAGTTGCTTCCTTCCGTCGAAGATGTCACTCCACTTCAAACTGACAACGAACGTGCCACACGGGAAAGGAGGAAAGCGACGACCAGGATGTTATAAATTTATCAAAAATCACGTTTTATACCGAGAAATTTGAATATTACAGCAAAATGTATTCGTTTTGAGCGAATCGAGTCAAGACATTCACACTCGCATCATTGAATTGGATCTATGTAGCTGGCAGGGGGCTGTAGTGGCAGTAGCACCGTAGAGACAAAGTTCTTCGACGGAGTTTCCAAAGGAATCAGACGACAGTTTGATTTCATTTTGCACCCCAGTTCGGCGTTTGCCTTCAAATGGGTAGCAGTTCATTCATAAGTTACGTACAGCAAGATCACAAATAGCAGAGAATAATTCTGCAAGGACCTCATAAATGAGGTAAATCTGTAAAGACAAGAAAAACTCTGTTTATCTTTTATTTATATTTAAAGATAAGAAATTCAAAACTCGTATTACTTTTGTGTAATCATATGCTTTTAGATATTTCTAATCCGTATCATCATTGAAGAACTATAGGGCAAGAGGATAATGGCCGCTGCTATTTAGGTATTCAATACTTGATACAATTATAGTCAACATCATTTATGAACGCCCCCGTTGTCAGAATCAGAATCATCATTGGTGCATTCAAATCATGTCCTCATCGGAGCAACTTGCACAGTTCATATGAAGTTAAACTATGCATGGTTCATTCAATCTTAATCATATTTATATTCAATGTTGGGCTTGTTCTGTCGATTTGCTACCGTCGTCGTCGTCGTCACCGTTTCTCGTCAGTCTTGGACAAAGTCATCGTCGTCGTTGTCACGGATTACCTACTGAGGTGGAAAGATTTTGCATTGTGTATGAATGGCGATTGGTTGCAAGGGAGAATGCATTTGAAAATTTCAACACGTTTCTCAAAACGATCTGACTGCTATGTAAATGACATTGCATTGCCACTCCGATCTGATACCGGCCATCAATGAAAATAACAATATGAATAACAGTAGCATAAAATGGGACATGTTTGTTTTATGTTAATTAGTTTGATTTGCTTGTGGCATTGCTTAGATGCAATGCTGAATTTAATTTTAGATCGCAGTTGATTGAATTTAACTGCGACCGTCCGTATGATTGAAGGATTGACATTTGATTCAATCCAATAAAACAGAATGGGATTAAAAGGTCAAAATATCAGGACCACATGCTGTTCTACAGTTTAATGGAATTAACATTATTTCAGCGAGAGACAGCACGAACTTTGTATCAACAGACTCGCTACAAGCCAGTTCCAAAAAAAAGACATGAAAAGAAAATTCACAATAAAGTTTTCTACATCTAATAAAAAATGAAAATGATGGTAAATCCTTTCTTAAATATGTCATTCGCAAAAACAGACTCCAATCCAGGCAATCTCCGATTGGGTGAAGAAATGGCTCAGACCATGAAGCACTCAAATAAGGTTAAGCGGCTTGAGCTCATCAGATGTACTTTATTATTCATTCGTTTAATTAAATCAATATGCGAGGGATTATTCCAGGCAATATTCTGTCGAGTGTATTTCCAGCCTCGAGTAGGTGAAGACTGGCACTAATATGCTTACCATTTCCGAGAATAGCGTCAGTCTGCTCTATTGACTGAGATTCGAGCCAATTTATGGTAATGATGATGATACCTTCGTTCGACAAAGACTTTCGTGTTCGTTATTAGTGCGGACTTGTGGGAACGCAACGATGTGACGACTGAACCCGTTATCGCCATAATCCGGTAAGGTCTACATGGTCGGTACGGGTGGTGCCCATCCCGGTTTTTTGCGCGATGAGGTGTGTTTCTTTTGCAAATTTCTAAGCCTGAGCAATTTGGCGCAGAAAGAGAAGCTAAAGCGAAACTACAATACAGAGGCGTTTGGTTCCTAGTTAAGTAGCTTATCGGGTCTTAGCAGCAACGAAGAGGTCATCGATAGTTTAGGCTTATGGCTGTTAGGTTAAACTGAGGTATGGAAATTGCGTGTCTCATAGACCTTTGCAACTAACCATCGTAACATCAAGCATATTATCTTGAATTTATAAATTTACACTTTTTATTGCTTCCAGCAGCTAAGGAAAATTCACACCATTCGTGTACTGAGCAAATCTTAATCCAAATATTTTTAAATAGCATTTCTGTATTTGAAAAAGGCAAACAATATTTGTCGATTATAAGCATAAAATTTACTGATAAGAAGCATTTGGGAGCAGACGCCCCATCACATCTCCTGATTCACAACCTCTTTTGGGTATTTCTTCATATTCATTGTAGTTGAGAAAGACGTGAAAAAACTAGATGAAAATTATGCAAAATTACATTATGACTAATAAAATTAATTATTAGGGCTGCAAGTCTTTTTTATCTATTGCGTTTATTTGACAGGCTCAGGCGTGTATAACACTTAACAGAGCCGAGACTTTATGATATTTACAATCGATATCATCTTATTATCAACAGTTGGTAGGAGAAAAGGGGCATAGGCCAAGATACTCGTGGCGACTCAAGGTTAGATTGCGTAATTTCAGTACGGACGATATTGGGATTTAGGTTTGAGGTAATACAGCTGCTCATACGGGTATTTGACGTCATTAACGGTATGGCGTAGCGTCGTGCTCGAGTTGTGGATCGTCAGGGAGAGGGCTGCAAGTCTCTACAATAAAGAAACAATAAGTTATAGGACAAATTATTTATGCTCTTTTAGTGGAAAGTCTTCAACTGTCCAAGACGAGTGTAGTACTTTCAATTTAATTCCACGTTTTGTTATCTCTACAGATACGTATTTCGACCTCAACTGTGAGGCCATCTTCAGTGTCTCGTTCTTGACTCGACTTAGTCGACCAAGTCGTGGCAAGTAAGATGCCCTGAAGACGGCCTTACAGTTGAGGTCGAAATACGTATCTTTAAAGATAACAAAACGTAGTGTAATTAAATGGAAAGTACTACACTCCCCTAGCAGCACACATGTTCTACCTGGGTTACTGCAACTTATATGTGACCAGATTCAGTCACAATTGAGTTGCTGTAACCATTTTTGTCTGACTTGTGCTGCTCGGGTCGTCTTAGGCAGTTGGATAAGTTATATTTACGTTTTGCAATTAAGCCGTTTGTTCTAACAGGTCATTCAGCCAAATATGTCGTTTGGCTAAAAATGTCATTTGGCCGAAATAAAAAAGGCCATTTGGCCGAGCGAGAAAAACGGCTGATTTTTTTTTGTCTTTATTAATGAGATTTTTAGCCCTAGGCTGGCTCATCTCTTGAAAATAAGTTTTTGACATTGAGTACTAGAATTGAAACTTTACATCGGTAAAAATTATTACTCTTAACGTTTTGTTGGACAAGAAGGGAGCCACTTCAATTGCTTATTTTAGTTTTAAGAGAATGGAACGAAAGTGAACCGAGTTATAAATTCCAAAAGAGGTTCTTTTTTAAATGCTATTTTTTTCCTTTTCATGAGTTTAGTTGTAGTCCATTTTCCGGAGGTAGTCGCAGTCTGCGAAAGCCGGGTTGTCATCGTTATTGGAGGTTTGTTTGGTTCAATTGGGTTATCGGGATGGGGTTTGCCAGGTTGCCTTCAGATCTTGTCAAGTAAGTATGCATTCTTCAGGAATTTAAGCGTGTTCCGCTCGTCCACAGGGTCGTTCCTCAGGGCCGTGTATGCGTTAAGGATACTGTTGGCCACTCGGGCAGCTTGAAAGGAAGAACAGGTGCTAAAAATATGGTTAACTGAAAGATTTCAATTACATTCCTGGCAATGTTAACGGTGACTAACGCCACCCAGGTTGTGGTTGGCAGTAGTATGTTCCGTGCGGAGGCGGGATAAGACTACCTGCTCTCGGGGCGGCTGCGCTGATCGTTTACAGGTAGGGTGGAGTTCTTTATCATACGGCAATGATTCTTTTGCTACCGATGTTTCTGTCTTTATCCAATGTTTTGCGTCTTTGGCTGGAGCTTCACGTTTCAGGTATCTGTTCTTTCTTCCTAGGTTCGCCAACGTATCGGCGTATTTATTTCCTTTAATTGCAGAGTGCCCCGGGATCCACATAGGGTAGTGCTACTATCTGTCATCCTGTCACTGGCCTGGACCCAGGGTTGCTTGTTTGTAGGCTATTCCAGGGCGGCTAGTACGCTTGCCGAATCCGATTCTATTTTTTTGGTTTTTTGAGTAGCTATGGCCGAGTCGCTCGGCCGAGAATACGGAGCAATGATCCGACAGTCTGTGGGAATCATCTATTGTATCGGAAGTAACTACAACACCGACTCTGCCAGAAGCTTTCGATCCGTCAGTGAATCGTATTTCGGTGTCCCGGTATTTGGTTTGAATATGGCTTCTGAATAATGTCTGTGCTTGATTCTGTATTGGGTTCTTCTTCAGCAATCTTTTCGACGACCGGTCCACTATGGGGCCACTTTTAATCCAGCTTCTTGATCCCAGTCGTCGAAGCCCAGCGATTTTGGGCTTCTGTTTCTTGCAAAGTTTATTGAGGGCATCGTTCGCTCTGTCTCTCAGTCTGCAGCTATTATCGCTTGCTTTGGTGCGCTCCATGTAACTAATTGCCTTGCTGTATAGAATGGATGTGTCTTTGTACCTTAGGGCATTTCTCTTGCCTCAGCGCCAGAGATGCATCTGAACATGAGAACGCGTGTTCGTGTTCAAAACGTTTTGAACACTGCACACTGTTCAAGAGCACTGACCCAACTTAGCAACTTGTATCCTAGGAAAACAAATTCAAGCGACGGCATGCTACACATTTTTCGGCTGGTAATGGAACACGTGGGCATCTAACGGATAGAAATCAAGCATGCTCGTTAGGGTGGCTCAAAAAACTTTTCAAATTTTTTGATGGGCCGCCCTCGTATTCGGCTCTATTTGATGCCCTGATGCTCTGGACAAAAT
Organism: Armigeres subalbatus; assembly: GCF_024139115.2. Classification (NCBI taxonomy): domain Eukaryota; kingdom Metazoa; phylum Arthropoda; class Insecta; order Diptera; family Culicidae; genus Armigeres; species Armigeres subalbatus. The sequence continues at coordinate 389,766,624 of NC_085141.1, read as the reverse complement.
TTCAGCCAAATCGGTCAACGTTTGGGCGGTGCTAAACTCGTTGGAAGTTTATATGGAAAAATGTATGCAGAAACATCCAAAAACAGTGATTTGCAGTTGGACGGCACAACTTACGATCAAGAACAATGATACTCATTCAGTTCTTGTAGAATTAAATACAGAATGTTATGCTGAAAACCGCGAGAAGATTAGAGTTTATTAGGCAAAGATATTAGCATTTTACTGGAGTGTTGTAGGGGTGAATTTATTTCTTTTCAAAGGTAAAAGAAACGAAATTTGCTCAAACCCCACTACAGAGAAATGCTAATAACTATGCCGGACAAACTCTAATATTCTCGCAGTTTCCTGCATAACTTTCTGTATTTAATTCTTTAACATCTGAATGAGTATCATAGTTCTTCATCGTAAGTTGTGTAGTCCAGCTACAACTGTTTTTGGATGTTTCTGCATACATTTCTGCATATAAACTTCCAACGAGTTTAGCATCGCCCAGACGTTAATCGATTTGGCCGAAATTTTGTCCAGAGCATCAGGGCATCAAATAGAACCGAAAAAGAAAGCGGCCCATCAAAAAAATTGGAAAAAGTTTTTCCCATACTAATTTGAGCCACCCTAATGCTTGTTTTTTTTTTGCATAGCTCCAAATCTAAGGAATATTAATTACCATGATCGTTTTGCATTCGTACCAACCCAGTGCATACTGAACTGTGTTCAGAGTTCAAAACTAAGAACACCAAGGCACGCTCTTGGCTCATGTTCTGTTCAGGATGTATCTCTGCTCAGCGCACGCTGCGTCTGCCGGTGTTGATGGAAGCCGGAAATGTTTCGGATGGCCCTATCGTGTGTCGGCCGAGCGTTGTGATGAGTTCCTGGAAGAATAGGCTGAACAGTTCTAGACCATAAAGGAGTCTGCTATTGACGACAGCCTTTGCCACTCGCAGCAATGTGGGACGATCACTTGTAGAACACATTCTTGAAACGCTTTTTAACATGTCGATCCTGGTTTTACAATCATGACTCCTAGGATTCTGATTGTCTTTCTGGTGATCTATGTCGCAGATATGTGTTCTGACGCATTTATTGGCGGACATTATATAACCGGCGGAGCCAGCCCATTTGGCAACCCCTCTGACAGCAGGTTGAAGTTTCCTTCGGGTGGATTTTGGGTGTTTTCCGGTCGCTATATATATATATATTTTTTGCCTTTCTCGTATACTAAGTATACGGTAAAGGCTATATGATCGCTCCAAAAACAAACTTTTTATAGAAGGCCCGGAGACCCATAGTGTTATATACCAATCGACTCAGTTCGACGAATCGAGGTGATGACTGTGTGTGCGTGTGTGTGTGTGTGTGTGTGTGTGTGTGTGTGTGTGTGTGTGTGTGCAAAACTACTCAACAAAATGTCACTCATTTTCGGGCACTTATCCTCAACCGATTTGCGCGCAACAAGTTGCATTCGACGCAGAATCCTGTCCCATTGTTTCCTATTTGAAATTGGCCAGATCGAACTATGGGATCGAGAGTTATGGCCAAAATACAAATTCATTTGAAAAAATCGCGTAAAAAATGTCACTCATTTTTCGGACACATATCCTCAACCGATTTGCTCGCAACAAGTTGCATTCGACGCAGAATCTTGTCCTATTGATTCTTATTTGAAATTGGCTAGATCGGACTATGGGATCGAAAGTTATGGCCAAAATACAAAATCATACGAAAAAATCGCGTAAAAAATGTCACTCATTTTTCGGGCACTTAACCTCAACCGATTTGCTCGCAACAAGTTGCATTCGACGCAGAATCCTGTCCCATTGTTTCCTATTTGAAATTGGCCAGATCGGACTATGGGATCGAAAATTATGGCCAAAATACAAAATCATACGAAAAAATCGCGTAAAAAATGTCACTCATTTTTCGGGCACTTATCCTCAACCGATTTGCTCGCAACAAGTTGCATTCGACGCAGAATCCTGTCCCATTATTTCCTATTTGAAATTGGCCAGATCGGACTATGGGATCGAGAGTTATGGCCAAAATACAAATTCATACAAAAATATTGCGTAAGAAATGTCACTCATTTTTCAGGCACTTATTCTCAACCGATTTGCTCGCAACAAATTGCATTCGACGCAGAATCCTGTCCCATTGTTTCCTATTGAAAATTGGCTAGATCGGACTATGGCAGTGGTGCTCAGCACTTTGGGCGTTTTTTCCCTTAATTTACTTCTCACACCATAAAAATGAGCTTAACCCATACAAATTAGCACTTGGTCGAAAGCTTTCAAATATATCTATCTGCTGAGGGTAATAAAACGGATGTTGGTGTTAAATTCACTCCGTACGAAACGATCAAAGCAAAACAAAAGTGTGGACCGCGGGCCGCAGGGTAATTTTACTTTGATCAAGTCGTACGGAATGATTTTACCACCAATATTCGTTTTAATATCCTCTGCTGATAGATATATTTGAAAGCTTTCGTCCAAGTACTAACTTGTAAGATGAAAGCTCATTTTATTGTGTGATAAGCAAATTTAGGCAAAGAACACACAAAATGCTGAGCACCACTGGACTATGGGATCGGAAGTTATGGCCGAAACACCATTTTAGCCTTTTTATACGAAAAGGCTGTATGTTCGCTCCAAAAACCAAACTTTTACAGAAGGCCTGGAGACCCATAGTGTTATATACCAATCGATTCAGCTCGACGAACTGAGATGATGTCTCTGTCTCTCCCACTTCATACGGGAGTTTGGCAGAAAGACGGTCATGAGATTTATATCATAACAAATATTGCCCTCCGCTCGCGTGATGGGAATGACATTTTCGTTTTCTTTGTAGTCGGAGCTTCAGTTCAACTAACATCCAAAAGTGATATCCTTAAAATATATGACTGGGTGAAATAAAACAGGGTTATGTACGTCAAAAAGATTGGAAAAGGAAACAAAAATGTCGAAATTCTTATTAGCATATTGTAGATCAAGCTGAAAACCGAACCGAGGTCCCGCGAAATTGCATTTTCTCGCATTTCCGGATGTTGCAACTGCATCGCGAGTAGTGCGCAACTGTGCCATAGTCGGGCACCACTCGCGATGCAGTTGCGACATCCGGAAATGGGACAAAATATGATTTTCGGTTTTCAACTGGATCTACAATATCTTTGTCATGAATAATCTGATTTTCATAAAACGGCCAAAGAAATTTGTCTTTTATACTCCTAGCCACTAGCTCATCTTTTTTCAAGCACACACATTTTACGAAGGTCGAGAAAGGCATCATCACTGCTAGATGGATTAATCTGGGTTTTTTTTTGTGAAGGTTTACTGGCGGGACTCTGAATAGAGTAGAAACCTCTGCGCCAGGCCTTTGATGATCTCGTTGCATAATTCCTTTCAAAGCAGTTTGCCAGCCGTACACGGAACATGTCGTCCAAGAAGACGCTGTTGCAACTGAATCGGATGGAATTACGTTCATGTTATATAAGGCTTGTTCGCGACAAAATCTGGACACTCCAAAACATGTATAACTTTTGAAATACCTCATCAACGAGTGAAATATCTCGTAGAGTAAAGAACGTATGTCTGTACTATCAGAAAATATTTTATTTATTAGTATTACAAGTACCTAATGGATCGTGGTGTCGAAGAAAGAGCAGGTTCGAAAATCAATTGTGTGCAGCCGCCATTAAGGTCTAGTTCTTTCGATTCGAAATCTTGCTAAAAAGCTATTGTTTTCATGTAAGCGCTGTTCATAGAGTCTTGAAATAGTTTGATGCTTCTTTGACACCAATGAGGATGCCAAGGAGTTGAACAATAACGGATTTAGGGAACCACCAGTAGGATGGGGAGGTGAAACAAAAACTACAGAGGAGAACAAATCTGTCGACACGAACTGTTTCTTGGGAAATTAAAATGTCACCAATTTTAGTGCATACATCAAAGCATAGACAGAGAATGAAGTAATTTGAAGTAAAAATTGGGCCGAATAAACTGACTACATCGTTTTGCCTTTCTCGTATACTAAGTATACGGTAAAGGCTATATGATCGCTCCAAAAACAAACTTTTTATAGAAGGCCCGGAGACCCATAGTGTTATATACCAATCGACTCAGTTCGACGAATTGAGGTGATGTCTGTGTGTGTGTGTGTGTGTGTGTGTGTGTGTGTGTGTGTGTGTGTGTGTGTATGTGTGTGTGTGTGTGCGCACAAAACGAAGCAAAAAATGTCACTCATTTTTTAGGCACTTATCCTCAACCGATTTGCTCGCAACAAATTGCATTTGACGCAGAATCCTTTCCCATTGTTTCCTATTGAAAATTGGCCACGTCGGACTATGGGATTGGAAGTTATGGACAAAATACAAATTTATACGTAAAAATCGCGTAAAAATGTCACTCATTTTCGGGCACTTATCCTCAACAGATTTACTCGCAACAAATTGCATTCGACGCAGAATCCTTTCCCATTGTTTCCTATTGAAAATTGGCCAGGTCGGACTATGGGATCGGAAGTTATGGCCAAAATACAAATTCATACGTAAAAATCGCGTAAAAAATGTCACTAATTTTTTGGCACTTATCCTTAACCGATTTGCTCTCAATAAATTGCATTTGACGCAGAATCCTTTCCCATTGTTTCCTATTGAAAATTGGCCACGTCGGACTATGGAATTGGAAGTTATGGCCAAAATACTAATTTATACGTAAAAATCGCGTAAAAAATGTCACTCATTTTTCGGGCACTTATCCTCAACAGATTTGCTCGCAACAAATTGCATTTGACGCAGAATCCTTTCCCATTGTTTCCTATTGAAAATTGGCCACGTCGGACTATGGGATTGGAAATTATGGCCAAAATACAAATTTATATGTAAAAATCGCGTAAAAAATGTCACTCATTTTTCGGGCACTTATCCTCAACCGATTTGCTCGCAACAAATTGCATTTGACGCAGAATCCTTTCCCATTGTTTCCTATTGAAAATTGGCCACGTCGGACTATGGGATTGGAAGTTATGGCCAAAATACAAATTTAAACGTAAAAATCGCGTAAAAAATGTCACTCATTTTTCGGGCACTTATCCTCAACAAATTTACTCGCAACAGATTGCATTCGACGCAGAATCCTTTCCCATTGTTTCCTATCGAAAATTGGCCAGGTCGGACCATGGGATCGAAAGTTATGGCCAAAATACAAATTTAAACGTAAAAATCGCGTAAAAAATGTCACTCATTTTTCGGGCACTTATCCTCAACCGATTTTCTTGCAACAAATTGCATTCGACGCAGAATCCTTTCCCATTGTTTCCTATTGAAAATTGGCCACGTCGGACTATGGGATTGGAAGTTATGGCCAAAATACAAATTTATACGTAAAAATCACGTAGAAAATGCGACGCATTGTTCGGGCACTTATCCTCAACAGATTTGCTCGCAACAAATTGCATTCGACGCAGAATCCTTTCCCATTGTTTCCTATTGAAAATTGGCCACGTCAGACTATGGGATTGGAAGTTATGGCCAAAATACAAATTTATACGTAAAAATCGCGTAAAAATGTCACTCATTTTTTCGGGCACTTATCCTCAACAGATTTGCTCGCAACAAATTGCATTTGACGCAGAATCCTTTCCCATTGTTTCCTATTGAAAATTGGCCACGTCGGACTATGGGATTGGAAATTATGGTCAAAATACAAATTTATATGTAAAAATCGCGTAAAAAATGTCACTCATTTTTCGGGCACTTATCCTCAACCGATTTTCTCGCAACAAATTGCATTTGACGCAGAATCCTTTCCCATTGTTTCCTATTGAAAATTGGCCACGTCGGACTATGGGATTGGAAGTTATGGCCAAAATACAAATTTATACGTAAAAATCGCGTAAAAAATGTCACTCATTTTCGGGCACTTATCCTCAACAGATTTACTCGCAACAAATTGCATTCGACGCAGAATCCTTTCCCATTGTTTCCTATTGAAAATTGGCCAGGTCGGACTATGGAATCGGAAGTTATGGCCAAAATACTAATTTATACGTAAAAATCGCGTAAAAAATGTCACTCATTTTTCGGGCACTTATCCTCAACAGATTTGGTCGCAACAAAATGCATTCGGCGCAGATTCCTGTCTCATTGTTTCCTATAGAAAATCGGCCTGGTCGAACTATGGGCTCGGAAGTTATGGCCAAAATACAAATTCATACGTAAATATCGCGTAAAAAATGTCACTCATTTTTCGGGCACTTATCCTCAACCGATTTGCTCGCAACAAATTGCATTCGACGCAGAATCCTTTCCCATTGTTTCCTATTGAAAATTGGCCACGTCGGACTATGGGATTGGAAGTTATGGCCAAAATACAAATTTATACGTAAAAATCGCAAAAAATGTCACTCATTTTTCGGGCACTTATCCTCAACCGATTTGCTCGCAACAAATTGCATTTGACGCAGAATCCTTTCCCATTGTTTCCTATTGAAAACTGGCCACGTCGGACTATGGGATTGTAAGTTATGGCCAAAATACAAATTTATACGCAAAAAATCGCGTAAAAATGTCACTCATTTTCGGGCACTTGTCCTCAACCGATTTGCTCGCAACAAATTGCATTCGACGCAGAATCCTTTCCCATTGTTTCCTATTGAAAATTGACCAGGTCGGACCATGGGATCGGAAGTTATGGCCAAACCACCTTTTTGCCTTTCTCGTATACTAAGTATACGGTAAAGGCTATATGATCGCTCAAAACAAACTTTTTATAGAAGGCCCGGAGACCCATAGTGTTATATACCAATCGACTCAGTTCGACGAATTGAGGTGATGTCTGTGTGAGTGTGTATGTGTGGGTGTGTGTATGTGTGTGTGTGCACACAACATTACGCAAAAATGTCACTCATTTTTAGGCACTTATCCTCAACCGATTTGCTCGCAACAAATTGCATTCGACGCAGAATTCTTTCCCATTGTTTCTTATTGAAAATTGGCCACGTTGGACTATGGGATTGGAAATTATGGCCAAAATACAAATTTATACGTAAATATCGCGTAAAAATGACACTCATTTTTCGGGCACTTATCCTCAACCGATTTGTTTCGCAACAAATTGCATTCGACGCAGAATCCTTTCCCATTGTTTCCTATTGAAAATTGGCCACGTCGGACTATGGGATAGGAAGTTATGGCCAAAATACAAATTTATACGTAAATATCGCGTAAAAATGTCACTCATTTTTCGGGCACTTATCCTCAACCGATTTGCTCGCAACAAATTGCATTTGACGCAGAATCCTTTCCCATTGTTTCCTATTGAAAATTGGCCACGTCGGACTATGGGATTGGAAGTTATGGCCAAAATACAAATTTATACGTAAAAATCGCGTAAAAAATGTCACTCATTTTTCGGGCACTTATCCTCAACCGATTTGCTCGCAACAAATTGCATTTGACGCAGAATCCTTTCCCATTGTTTCCTATTGAAAATTGGCCACGTCGGACCATGGGATTGGAAGTTATGGCCAAAATACAAATTTATACGAAAATATCGCGTAAAAAATGTCACTCATTTTTCGGGCACTTATCCTCAACCGATTTGCTCGCAACAAATTGCATTCGACGCAGAATCCTTTTCCATTGTTTCCTATTGAAAATTGACCAGGTCGGACTATGGGATCGGAAGTTATGGCCAAACCACCTTTTTGCGTTTCTCGTACACTAAGTATACGGTAAAGGCTATATGATCGCTCCAAAAACAAACTTTTTATAGAAGGCCCGGAGACCCATAGTGTTATATACCAATCGACTCAGTTCGACGAATTGAGGTGATGTCTGTGTGTGTGTGTGTGTGTGGGTGTGTGTGTGGGTGTGTGTGTGCGCACAAAACGACGCAAAAAATGTCACTCATTTTTTAGGCACTTATCCTTAACCGATTTGCTCGCAACAAATTGAATTTGACGCAGAATCCTTTCCCATTGTTTCCTATTGAAAATTGGCCACAAAATACAAATTTATACGTAAATATCGCGTAAAAAATGTCACTCATTTTTCGGGCACTTATCCTCAACCGATTTGCTCGCAACAAATTGCATTCGACGCAGAATCCTTTCCCATTGTTTCCTATTGAAAATTGGCCACGTCGGACTATGGGATTGGAAGTTATGACCAAAATACAAATTTATACGTAAATATCGCGTAAAAAATGTCACTCATTTTTCGGGCACTTATCCTCAACCGATTTGCTCGCAACAAATTGCATTTGACGCAGAATCCTTTCCCATTGTTTCCTATTGAAAATTGGCCACGTCGGACTATGGGATTGGAAGTTATGACCAAAATACAAATTTATACGTAAATATCGCGTAAAAATGTCACTCATTTTTCGGCACTTATCCTCAACCGATTTGTTTCGCAACAAATTGCATTTGACGCAGAATCCTTTCCCATTGTTTCCTATTGAAAATTGGCCACGATGGACTATGGAATTGGAAATTATGGCCAAAATACAAATTTATACGAAAATATTGCGTAAAAATGTCACTCATTTTTCGGGCACTTATCCTCGTCCGATTTGCTCGCAACAAATTGCATTCGACGCAGAATCCTTTCCCATTGTTTCCTATTGAAAATTGACCAGGTCGGACTATGGGATCGGAAGTTACGGCCAAACCACCTTTTTTGCCTTTCTCGTATACTAAGTATACGGTAAAGGCTATATGATCGCTCCAAAAACAAACTTTTTATAGAAGGCCCGGAGACCCATAGTGTTATATACCAATCGACTCAGTTCGACGAATTGAGGTGATGTCTGTGTGTGTGTGTGTGTGTGTGTGTGTGTGTGTGTGTGTGTGTGCGCACAAAACGACGCAAAAAATGTCACTCATTTTTCGGGCACTTATCCTCAACCGATTTGCTCGCAACAAATTGCATTCGACGCAGAATCCTTTCCCATTGTTTCCTATTGAAAATTGACCAGGTCGGACTATGGGATCGGAAGTTATGGCCAAACCACCTTTTTGCCTTTCTCGTATACTAAGTATACGGTAAAGGCTATATGATCGCTCCAAAAACAAACTTTTTATAGAAGGCCCGGAGACCCATAGTGTTATATACCAATCGACTCAGTTCGACGAATTGAGGTGATGTCTGTGTGTGTGTGTGTGTGTGTGTGTGTGTGTGCGCACAAAACGACGCAAAAAATGTCACTCATTTTTTAGGCACTTATCCTCAACCGATTTGCTCGCAACAAATTGCATTTGACGCAGAATCCTTTCCCATTGTTTCCTATTGAAAATTGGCCACGTTGAACTATGGGATTGGAAGTTATGGCCAAAATACAAATTTATACGTAAATATCGCGTAAAAATGACACTCATTTTTCGGGCACTTATCCTCGACCGATTTGCTTCGCAACAAATTGCATTCGACGCAGAATCCTTTCCCATTATTTCCTATTGAAAATTGATCAGGTCGGACTATGGGATCGGAAGTTATGGCCAAACCACCTTTTGCCTTTCTCGTATACTAAGTATACGGTAAAGGCTATATGATCGCTCCAAAAACAAACTTTTTATAGAAGGCCCGGAGACCCATAGTGTTATATACCAATCGACTCAGTTCGACGAATTGAGGTGATGTCTGTGTGTGTGTGTGTGTGTGTGTGTGTATGTGTGTGTGTGTGTGCGCAAAACTACTCAAAAAATGTCACTCATTTTTCGGGCACTTATCCTCAACCGATTCGCTCGCAACAAGTTGCATTCGACGCAGAATCCTGTCCCATTGTTTCCTATTTGAAATTGGCCAAATCGGACTATGGGATCGAGAGTTATGGCCAAAATACAAAATCATACGAAAAAATCGCTTAAAAAATGTCACTCATTTTTCGGGCACTTATCCTCAACCGATTTGCTCGCAACAAGTTGCATTCGACGCAGAATCCTGTCCCATTGTTTCCTATTTGAAATTGGCCAGATCGGACTATGGGATCGAGAATTATGGCCAAAATACAAAATCGTACGAAAAAATCGCTTAAAAAATGTCACTCATTTTTCGGGCACTTATCCTCAACCTATTTGCTGGCAACAAGTTGCATTCGACGCAGAATCCTGTCCCATTGTTTCCTATTTGAAATTGGCCAGATCGGACTATGGGATCGAGAGTTATGGCCAAAATACAAATTCATACGAAAAAATCGCGTAAAAAATTTCACTCATTTTTCGGGCACTTATTCTTAACCGATTTGCTCACAACAAGTTGCATTCGACGCAGAATGCTCTCCCATTATTTTCTATTGAAAATTGGACAGGTCGAACTATGGGATCGAGAGTTATGACCAAAATACCTTTTGCCTTTCTCGTATACTAAGTATACGGTAAAGGCTATATGATCGCTCCAAAACAAACTTTTTATAGAAGGCCCGGAGACCCATAGTGTTATATACCAATCGACTCAGTTCGACGAATTGAGGTGATGTCTGTGTGTGTGTGTGTGTGTGTGTATGTGTGTTTGTGTGTGCGCACAAAACGACGCAAAATGTCACTCATTTTTCGGGCACTTATCCTCAACCGATTTGCTCGCAACAAATTGCATTCGATGCAGAATTCTTTCCCATTGTTTCCTATTAAAAATTGGTCAGGTCGGACTATGGGATCGGGAGTTATGGCCAAAATACAAATTTATACGTGAAAAAAAGTTACTCATTTTTCAGGCACTTATCCTAAATCGATTTGCTCGCAACAAATTGCACTCGACGCAGAATCCTTTTCCATTGTTTCCTATTGAAAATTGGCCATATCGGACTATGGGCTCGGAAGTTATGGCCAAAATACATTTTTTAATAGAAAAATCGCGAAAAAATGTCACTCATTTTTCAGGCACTTATCCTAAACCGGTTTCCTCGCAACTGATTGCATTTGACGCAGAATCTTGTCCCACTGTTTTCTATCGAAAATTGGCCAGGTCGGACTGTGGGATAGGAAGTTATGGCCAAAATACAAATTCAAACGTAAAACTCGCGTAAAAAATGTCACTCATTTTTCGGGCACTTATCCTCAACCTTATCCTGCTCGCAACAAATTGCATTCGACGCAGAATCCTTTCCCATTATTTCCTACTGAAAATTGGCCAGGTCGGACTATGTGGTCGGAAGTTAGGGCCAAAATACAAATTTATACGTAAAAATCGCGTAAAAATGTCACTCATTTTCGGGAACTTATCCTCAACCGATTCGCATGCAACAAGTTGCGACACAGAATCCTTTCCCATTATTTCCTATTGAAAATTGGCCAGATCGGACTATGGGTTCGGAAGTTATGGCCAAAATACAAATTTATACGTAAAAAGTGCGTAAAAATGTCACTCATTTTCGGGCACTTATCCTCAACTGATTTGCTCGCAATAAATTGCATTCGACGCAAAATCCTTTCCCATTGTTTCCTATTGAAAATTGACCAAGTCTGACTATGGGATCGGAAGCTATGGCCAAACTACCTTTTTGCCTTTCTCGTATACTAAGTATACGGTAAAGGCTATATGATCGCTCCAAAAACAAACTTTTTATAGAAGGCCCGGAGACCCATAGTGTTATATACCAATCGACTCAGTTCGACGAATTGAGGTGATGTCTGTGTGTGTGTGTGTGTATGTGTGTGTGTGTGTGTGTGTGCGCAAAACTACTAAAAAAATGTCACTCATTTTTCGGGCACTTATCCTCAATCGATTTGCTCGCAACAAGTTGCATACGACGCAGAATCCTGTCCCATTGTTTCCTGTTTGAAATTGGCCAGATCGGACTGAGGGCTCGATAGTTATGGCCAAAATACAAATTCATACAAAAAAATCGCGTAAAAAATGTCACTCATTTTTCGGGCACTTATCCTCAATCGATTTGCTTGCAACAAGTTGCATTCAACGCAGAATCCTGTCCCATTGTTTCCTATTTGAAATTGGCCAGATCGGACTATGGGATCGACAGTTATGGCCAAAATACAAATTCATACGAAAAAATCGCGTAAAAAATGTCACTCATTTTTCGGGCACTTATTCTCAACCGATTTGCTCGCAACAAGTTGCATTCGACGCAGAATCTTGTCGCATTGTTTCCTATTTGAAATTGGCCAGATCGGACTATGGGATCAGAAGCTATGGCCAAAATACAAATTCATACGAACACCAATTCATACGGGCACTTATCCTCAATCGATTTGCTCGCAACAAGTTGCATTCGACGCAGAATCCTGTCCCATTGTTTCCTATTTGAAATTGGCCAGATCGGACTATGGGATCGAAAGTTATGGCCAAAATACAAATTCATACGAAAAAATCACGTAAAAAATGTCACTCATTTTTTGGGCACTTATCTTTAACCGATTTGCTCGCAACAAGTTGCATTCGACGCAGAATCTTATCCCATTGTTTCCTATTTGAAATTGGCCAGATCGGACTATGGGATCGAAAGTTATGGCCAAAACACAAATTCATACGAAAAAATCGCGTAAAAAATGTCACTCATTTTTCGGGCACTTATTCTCAACCGATTTGCTCGTATTAAATTGCATTTGACGCAGAATGTCTCATATTTTCTTATTGAAAATTGGCCAGATCGGACTATGGGCTTAGATGTTATGGTCAAATTACTATTTATTGTGAAAAAGAGTTCAAAAAATTCTAGCTCATTTTTTTAGCACTTAGACTTCATCTATTCCCCCCCAAGCAACACAAGTTCAACAAATCTGGTTGCAGTAACCATATTGTGACTGAATCTGGTCATATATAAGTTACTGTGATTGATGTGCAATATGTGTGCTTCTCAGGTCGCTTGCAACAGATTCGACGCAGAATCTTGTCCCATTGTTTCCTATAGAAACTTGGCCGGATCGTACAATTGGGTCAAAAGTTATGGCGAAAATACTAATTTTAAAACTACAAAATAAAATGCCATTTTTTGCTCTTATGCTCATTCGATTTGTTTGCAACAAATTGCGTTTGGCGATAATTTTTTTTATGGATATAAACAAATATGAAAAATAAGACCAATCCACATATTGGTGTTATTTGAGATTTTTCCAAACCTTTTGAACGAACGAGAAAGGCACCATCACCGCTAGGTGGATTAATCTGGGTTTTTTTTTTAATTCTCAATGTTGTGTCCAGATTTTGTTGCGAACAAGCTTTAGTCAATGAGTCTATTCGTAACAAACTTCTTAAGATTTCTTAAGTCAGTTTTGTCATTTTATTGTCAATGTCAAAACATGTTGTCATTTTTTTATGTAATGTAGATGTCTATTGTTATTATGGGTGGTCAAAATCTACCGAAGCAGTTTTTTCGACTCGCATGCTGCATGTTGCCCAATACTTCATCGAAGAAACTGAATCGAGAGTTTTTTATTAGGCATAAGATAGTATTCAATCTTCGGTTCATAAAAAAGACAAGCTTATTACTTTTGAAGCAATTCTCCAGCCGTACAAGGATCATGTTGTCCATATAGACACTGTTGAACTGGTTCAAAAGCTATTATATTTACGAGTTTGATTGATATATATTCTTTCCGATTTTCTCAGTCTTAAGTATGTAGATTTATCTGCTTGATGTCATCATGTCATTTTATTTCAATAAATATAGGTGAATGAAGTTGTCTGTTTTAGTCAGTTAATGTTTTCTACGTAATTACATTCACGTATTTCATGAACCATACAAGGATCATGTTGTCCACTGAGATACTGTTAAATTGATTCGAAATATGTTATGTTTAGTTTTCAATATCCCTTAGTCATAGTTATGCAGAATGTTTCGTACAATGTCACTTCGTCTCACCTATTTTATTTCCCTTATTATTTTTTTTGTTCTTCCATTTATTTGTCCAATACTAAGCTTCAAGTCGTCCAGTTGCACTAATATTTCACAAGCTAAATTTCAATTACCGATGACGAAGGAATTTTCAAGTCGTGATAGTATATTAAAGTTTTATCACGTCTGATCTGCCTATTCCATCATACACTGATCCCTATCAATTTGTGGAAAACTATCAATAATGAAATCGTTATATAATTAAATTGTATGGTTGTTGAAAGTTTGGCGATACTTTTCAACTTTTAACTTTCCCAGGTGCCACTTTGCCCATATAAAACTTGTATTTGGTGGCTGCATGTCGTCCCGACATGTTGATGGGTTTAAATACATGGTTTGGAACATATGGTTTTGAAAAAAGGAAAAAGTTTCTTACCTTGACGATAGTAGTGTATTAGGTGCCTACTCACTTATACACAACCTGTGTTGTTTCTCAGGAATTACGATTCATTTTTGCCAGTTTTAGTCCAAGGCACATCGGAGTGGAAAATCCATTTAATTATTGTGGACCGCCTCACAATTTTTTTTCGTGTTATTAAATATTTGATATATGAAAATAGAAAAGAGAAATCATGGATTAGTGGTATTCAAGGTGATATTCTCACGACGGCCGTTCAGAATGGTTCGACGGGTGCAGATAAGATCATCAAAGTACGCGAGTAAGATTTATAATCTGTAAAATTTATAACAATTTCGTTTTTAACTACATATTATGCTGTTAATAAATTTCTTTTTACATACAATAAATTATAGACGAATGATCTTTCATCCCACCTTCTAGCGATCCTCACAAGCTTTATATTTCATTCAGGCACTTTTGAACGTCCATATCAAACTTGTTCTCGATAGAAATTTGCCTCGACCAACCTGGCAGAACGCGCCCATTCCCCTTTCTGAACCGAAGGGCAGGGAGGTGTTTTCCGGTCGCTATTAAGACAATATTGTCTGCATGTACCAGTATATAAATTCCTTTTCATAATCTGGCAATCGCAATCAAGAAAAGTATCGCCGCAATGATCGATCCCTGGGGAACCCCGGTTTCTTCTCTCACTAGTTTAGACTCTTGGTTGCCAACTAGGAGGCTTAAAGTGCGATCCGACAAAAAAATCTTAATAAATCGCAGCATATTCCCGGTGATTCCCCAGGATTTTAGATTAACCAGTGGATCTGGTGTCCATGTACGACTATAGGCCTTCGAAAGAACAAGTGAAGCTTATTCTATGTGGTGGGATTAATTTCTGGCTATGATTTCACCTAGTGCAGCGAAGTACACAGGATTTTGTTTTTACACGTTTTTTTTGCTCGTATTTTTGTTCGTGTGACTTCAATTTGCCACCAAAATCTTTGCAACATGCTTCAAAAAATCCTAAATAATTCAAAGAAAAATCACATGATATTAATATGCGTTAAGCATTTGGGATGGGTGAAAAATTAAGAAAGTGTAAATCGTGTAAAAATAAAATCCAGTGTATGCACACTCAGTTTTATTTCTGTAGCTCGGCAAAATCTGCACAGCCGTGTGCTCAACAAAATAAAAAACTGATATCCCGTCGAAAATGAGGTTTGTTAGCTGGGTTTCGGAAAATTATTTGCAGATTTTCAACAACTTTGACGGATACCTCAGCGAAAAACATGCTTGCAGGGGCTCGGCTGTGCGAATCTCGATAAAAGTTGAATACATTTCTGAGATCCCGGTGAATAAAAATTTAGTTTGTGAGTTTGTAAGTCTTTCTAGCCGAAAAGCATGTTGTCTGTAGTCCAAGGAACCATTATCCTCAAGAAGTTAGTTGAGTCTTCTATTTTCCATTCTTTCCATCACCTTGGAGGCCACACTGGTTAGGGCAATGGGTCGGTAGAGTTCTGCCTCATTCGATGAGCCTTATCTCTTCGGTATGGCGACCATGCAGCTGGTTTTCCAGTCAGTTAGAAGCATTCCATTTGACCTCTCCTTGTTTATAGTGTCCACTAGGGCGAGACTACCGTTGATTGGTAGATGTGTAAGCATGGGGTAACCTGGACTATCTGGGTCAGCTGATTTGTCTTTAACCTTTTGTAAGGCGAATTCCAACCCCGCTAGGGAGAAAACTCCGTTGAAGTCCTACTCCTGCTTGGTGGAACCTGGACGGTATTTATTTCGAAAGCCAGATCTATATGTTTCTTCCTGAAATGTTCAGGGTATTACAAAAAGGATGATTGGGTTCTGAATTGTTCGGCCAAAGCATCTGCCACGACCGTTGGGTCTCACTGTACAATGCCATCGATTTTGAGATTAATCCCCTTGGCTCATCTTTTTCCCTGCAAGTTATTGATACGGCGCAACAATTCTGTTGTTGACTAGTCCCCATTAATACCGTCTAGAAACTCGGTCCAGCTCTTCTCCTTCTCCTCTCTGACTGTCTGTCTGCAGTCGTTTCGAGCAGTCTAGTAGTTTGTGCGAAGTTGTTCTAGTTCGGGGCTGCCGGGTTCCCCCGGATTGGGACTTGTTTTAGGGATCGAATTTTCGGCTGCTCGGAGAATTATTCTTGATAGTTCAGTTACGGACGCTGGGGCGTTGACTTCCAACTCTGCTGGTATGCACCCCAATCAGCGCGGTCATAAATCCACCTTGGTCTTCTAGATATTTCAACAGGCTCGCTATCCAGGGTCCCCGTCTGTGGACCAGATCAGTCTGCCCACATCTGAGCTCGAGGCTAAACTCACATCGATCGCTGACTCCGTAGTTCCCCGATGGAACGTAGGCGAGCCATCGTTGAAGACGATCAAAACTGCATCTGTTGCCGCGGTCAATACTATGTTGCCTCGAGCATTGTTGGAACGGCTATCCCAGGAATGATGGTAACCGTTCACATCGCCTATAATTATAGTCGGGGATGAAAGTTTTTCGAAGAGTCGTTTAAGTTTGTTTTGGAGATTTGGACGTTTTCTATTGGGTAAGTAGATGGACGCTACAGTCAACGGGAACGGCCACTGAATTGTTATCGCCACCATCGGAAAAAAACAAGCGTCAATCGGAGGCGGGAATTTCCTAAAGCAAACCAACTGCCGCGGATTGTTAAATATTTTTTCCTTCATCGGTCCTGTCCACTCCCGCAGTTCTATGGATTTCCTGAAGCGCGATTACAATTTGATCCAGGCAGAAAACAGGTAGCTCGTAGTCGCTCAGGTTGTTGTTGAACCAATTAACGTTCCATTGGAATGCTAAAACAGTGTTTCGCGAGCTGGATCTTTGAGGCTGCGATAGGGTTCGAGGATTGATGATGTTGTTTGGGGTCGAAGGTTTGGAACCCACCACCGGCAGAGATGTGGGAGGCAAAAGAGAATGTGGGCGAGAAGGTCGAAGAAGTTGTGCTCTCCCCAGAACTCCTCCAGGGGCAGGTCAGTCACTGATATTGCAGAGTATAGGGGACAATAGTTCGAGGAGCCAGGCAGGATAGTTGCGTTAGGGCCGAATCTTTTGATGTGGAATTGATCATAAGACGTGATGTGATCATAAGAAGATGTCAGTTCCGGTCCTTGGATTGGGAAGGCTCTTTCAGCAGGGATGGCGTCCGGGTGCCGGAGGTTGTCCGCCAGTTCCGGTTAGGGTGTAGTGGCCGCACTGACGGGGCCTCAGCTACCCGATGCCCATCTGCGCTATGAGCATTTTTTTCGATTTGGAGTGTGTGCGATGTGTCGGTGGATGTGGGGGAAAGTCGAGTAGTAGGAGTAACAACCCTAGTAACATTTTGGTTTTATGATGGTTTTATAACACTCTTGAAGAGTAAATTATGGTCTTCAAGAGCGTTATAAAACCTAAAATGTTACTTGGGAAGTACTCGTCTGTTAAGATCAGTTTACACATTTCCTTTTTGTTTCCCGATGTTGAGATTGGGATCGAAAACGATAAGTTGGGAGATCTTGATTTAAATTATTGGTTTATAAAGAAAGCAAATTGACCTTCCCTAGTAACATTTTGGTTATATACTGAGTTTATCACACTCTTGTAGAGTAAGTTATGGTCTTCAAGAGCGTTATAAAACTTAAAATGTTACTTGGGTTATTAATCTACTTAAAGTTTTTTCTTGTACGCCGCACCTCGCTTCAGCCTTTGACCGTTGAGCACTACGTCGCTGCTGTTCGTTTCGGGGTCTGTATTGTAATCGCCGTTTCCATGTTATCCAAGGGTTCAGAGTCGCTGAAGATATTGTAAATACTTTCGTCGATTGGCTTTGCAAACAACTTATGACTTATTTGTTATTCGGCTTGAATTGTTGAGTGTTCGACAGGGTCTCCTTACCAGCATTCTTCGGTGCTTTACACTTGCTTGGTTCCTGGCTTGACTGTTTTGCCACGGTTCTCAACTTCTCGATTAGTTTGTCCTTAACGACTATGCTTTATTGCAGTTTGGTAATGGTCTCAGTTTTTTTTTTATTGTTTCCATGTGATTGCCGACTCTTTTTTGCTGAAGTCCCCGAATCTATCTTTTCGCGTCCTCAATTTCCTTGTCCTTACTTGAAGCTGTCACTTTTGCAAAAGATTCAGCTTGGCCGGAGCCGGAGCGAGCCTCGTATTACCGTCGCGCTTGAGCGTACGTGACTCCTCGGTCGACCTTCCCGCGCTGAATTTACACTTCCTTTACGTATTCCGGACATTTCCGGTTTGAGGTGGGGTGATCGTTGTTTTGGCAAAACTTACATGCCTGTTGTTCCGTGAAGTGTAGGCGGGTTGTTAAGGAGTTCGTGTCCTCTGTGTCCTGGGCTTCGACTGGGTGATGTTTGCCGTAGTTTCCACAGATCTTAACTCTACCGTAATCTGGAAATGTGACGTAACAGCCATTTTACAACATGCATGTTTTCCATTTTTCTGTTAAAAAGCTCGATGAGTAGTACTCGCTAACACCATTTTTGGAAAACGCGAAACGAGAGACGCTACGTATGCATGACTGTACCGTCGATACGAATCCAAGATGCACTGGTATGATGAAGCACGCAGGCGGGAAAGATCACTCAGTTCTAGTTTAATGCAACCGTTCCACCACACATTGTTGGGAAAGGCACGCTGTCGCTGTTCAAGGTCAACACACTACCACACTAGCCGTTTTCGATCGTCAATCGTATTACGTACCACGCGTCTCCACCGAACCGAAGGGAGAAAATTCACCGCACTAGTTGCTTTGCACCCGAGATTTCAGCCGGTTTGAATGACTATGCGCCTGAATTGGGCTGAAATTGTCGTTTGGCCGTTCAAGTGATAAGGCAGAAAATGTCGTTTGGCTGAACAGGTCATATGTCCGACAATGCAATTTCTCCGAACGAATTTCACGACCGCAAATTCCGTTCGCTGTACGAGTCTTAAGGAAAGGGGGGACAATATGCCCTAGCAAGGCAAACACTGCTTTATTGTCTTATTTGTAACGCGATTCATGGGTATTTTTACATTATGCAACAGTTAAACAAGATAGCTAGTTGATGCCATTGAAAATTGTCAAAATATATAGATAATATTCATATAGATAATATTCTCATTTCAAAACAGTGGTGATATATTCTGTTGCTGGAAAACTCATGAGGCAAAACGCCTTTTCGCTGGCAGCTTCTAGGGAACAAAGCACCACGCGTCGGCTGATCAGCATTATGGTACGGATAGTACGTGAAGACGCAAGTACATTGTAGGTTAGTGCCACTAGGGCGTTTTGCCTCGCCAAAATGTTAGATGTTTCTTCAAAATGTGGAAATTTTCGGTTTTTCCGACCTTCCCATACACTGTTTTGAAACTTTTTTCGCCTAACCTACATAATTTTAGATTTAGTTTTGTTACGGCCATCTAAATGACGGTAAATATGACGGAAACCACAAAAGGCGTTTTGCCTCTGGGAGGGGGGAGGGTGACGTTTTGGGGCCTCTTCCCTTATGGCTAATAATGTCGTTTGTGTCAATTGTGAATGAGAAAACTTTCAAGTAGTGATTGATTATTGAGAAGTGGAAAGTAAGAAATTAGAAGTGAGATACGACAAGAGAGGGCCCTCCTTAGCCGTGCAGTAAGACGCGAAACTACAAAGCAAGACCATTCTGAGGGTGACTGGGTTCGATTCCCGGTGCTGGTCTAGGATTGGAAATTGTCTCGAATTCCCTGAGCATAAAAGTATCATCGTGTTAGCCTCATGATATACGAATGCAAAAATGGTAACCGGGCTTAGAAACCTGGCAGTTAATAGCTGCGGAAGTGCTTAATGAGCACTAAGCTCCGAGGAGGCTCTGTCCCAGTGTGGGGATGTAATTGCCAATAAGAAGAAGAAGAAGAAAAAGATGATGACAAGTGAGAAGTCATAAGCAACAAGTGAAATAGCGATGCGTATCTGCAAAGTTTACAAAACGTGGTGGAATTCAATGGAAAGTTCAAAACTCTTCCTATAACAGTTGGAGGCCTAAATAATTTTCTCTTATTTACTATACTGCCGCTAACCACAAGTCGAGCACATCTGTATAAGGAGGCTCATATACAGATGTGCTCGACTTGCGGTTAGCGGCAGTATAGTTTGGTCAAATGACATTTATTATCATATTTCTCGATAAGCAATTACAATTTTCGGTCGAACGGATCCGTTCGGCCTAATGAGATTTTCGGGCAAATGGCCCTTTTCTGCCCAACGACCATGTCGATCAAAAGACGATATTTTCCACGTGGCTTTTTCGGTCGAATAATGCTGAGTCAGATAGGTTTCGGCCAAAAGGCATGTAAAGTCAAACAATTTTCGATCAAATTGCTTTCATCTGAATTACTTTCTGACAATCGGCCCTTCCTCATCGTCTGCAAAACTCCTGTGGTGCGGCTTCTTTGAACATCAGGGGTGGCATTACGTATCTCGACTCTAAACGAGCAAACCATGTACACTATCCAACGAAAATGTTTTCGAATCGAGATGCGCAATGAGGTCCCAACTCTCCTTATTGCTCCCTCGAATATCATGTTGAATTCGATGCATCGCTCTGCTTCAATTCATTTAAGGTTATGAAGGTCGTCTAAATCTTATCTACAACTCGTACGCTTAATTTCATTGGTTACAAAATTCAGCAGAAAAACCATGTTGCAGCGTGCATGTTTGCCATAGTTCACTTCGTTCTCTACACGGTGAGCTCCCGGAATTTTCGAGGATTTGTCGCAGAGCGAACGTTTGATCCTCTCAAATACCAACGCATTCCCAACCCACCGAGCGTCTGTTAACTATGGTAGAAGCGGCTCATCATTATCCGTGTCACAGCGAAATACTCTGTGGAAAACTGTGCGCTATACTATGACCTCCGGCAATCTAGATTCTAGACGGATGATGTCGAGCCCTGCAAGCCAGACTTTTAAAAACAAGCAACGATCAATCAGCCAGTGCACTTGAACCAGAACAATGGGCAAAGATTACAGCAAAGAAAAGGAACTAGCGATTAGAAGCTCGATTCGTGGAGCTGAAAACCTCTCAATTGCATCGCCAATAATGTGCTTAAGGATAAGCTTACCGTTATCCAAAACAAAATTCACTCGCGTTTTCAAGGGCACTCTGACTCAATTTAAAAGCATCGTCGCAGCATCGACGCAGTAAAGCTGAAATAATAAAATCAAAAGTTTCCCGCTGCCTCCGTATAGTGTGCCCTTGAAAACGCGAGTGAATTTAGTTTTGGATTATGTGATGCTTGTCCTTAAAGGCCGCGTATTTGGTATCTTTCGCTAATTTCAACAAAATTTGGAACACACATTCTCTATCTTAAGGCAACGACGATAGGGAATAGGGGGGTTAGGAATGATCTTTAGAAAAGGGGGAGGGTGTTTAGTTATCTACCAACTCAGTGTAACTTCTTATCCCTTTTGCCGATTACAACAAAATTTGGAACACACATTCTTTATCTTAGTGAGACGACGATAGATCAACTCAGTTTTCTGAACCCCTTAGCCGATTTCAATCAAATTTGGATAGAATATAATGCCTGTCCTAAGGAATTTAGCTTAGTGGAGGTGGGTAGGTCTTTCGAAAAGGGCCCAAATAACATTTTAAGTCTTATAACGCTTTTAAAGACCATAATTTACTCTACAACAGTGTGATAAAGCTAGTATAAAACCAACATGTACCGGGGGGAGGGGTGATGTGAGAGTGGGTTATTGTTTAGTTATGATTAAATTCAGTGTAACTTCTGAACCCATTTACCGATTCCCACCAAATTTGAAACCCATATTCTCTGTCTAAAGAAGAAGATATCAGACTGGGTATGTGTGTCATTCATAGGAAGAGTTCAATTCAAACGAAATTTGCAACAAGTATTTTCTATCTAAGGGAAACAATTTTAGAGAGATTTGGAAGGACATTTGGAATGCGAGAGGTTTTCAGGGTTGAGCATTTATTAGAAAATAAACAGTTCAGTATAACTTCTGAACCCTTTAGACATAATTTAAATTTCCTATTAGTTATTTCATCCGAGTTTTTTTTGGGATTGTATAATTTCCCGAGAACTAATTGCCAGAACTCCTCAAAAATAGCAAATCTTGTACAATAACAATTTACCGGAAATAATATTCCCCCAAAAATGACTTAAACGAAAAAGAAATTTTCCAGAAATTGATACTTCGCAGAAACACATTTCCCCGAATATGGTATTTCACTGCAAATGACATATCCCTGAAAACCAGGCCATTGGCATAATTTGGTATAATGCCATTTGGCCAAAGGTCATTCGGCATAAAGGGCATTTGGGATAATTATTGGATCATTTTATATAACGAACGATTGACATTACGGACAAGGGTTATTTGGCCGAAAGGGTCATTAGGCTGAAAGGGTCGTTTGGCCGAAAGGGTCATTTGGTCGATAGGGTCGTTTGGACGAAAGGGTCCTTCGGCCGAAAGGGCCATTTGGCCGAATACGTCATTTGAAAAGTGAGAAATTAGGAGTAAGAAGAGAGACGTCTCACTTCTCACTTCTCGATGTCAAAAGTAAGACTACCTCACTACTCATTTCTTACTTCTGACTGTAGAAAAAGAGATGCGCAAAGTGAGTAGTGAGACGTCTCACTACACACTTTGCGTTTCTCACTTTTGACATCGTGAACTGATAAATGAGGAATGAGAAGTGAGGCGTTTCACTTCTCACTCCTCATTTCTCACTTCAAAAGTGAGAAGCATGAAGTGTGTAGTGTGACGTCTCACTAATCACTTCGCGCTTCTCACTTTTCAACGTGAGAAGAGAAAAATGAAGAGTGAGAAGCGAGGAATGAGAATTGAGATGTCTCTCTTCTTGCTCCTTATTTCTCACTTGTGGCGGAATCCTTTGCTTTTTCGCATGAATCGAATCACCTGGGCTAGAGGTATATTCGATTTGCTCAATTTCATCATTAATCAAATCGAATTGATTGCTCAGTTCGATTGGAGAAGAATTATTTCCGATATTAGAGTTAGAAGGAATATCTGAATTCTCCAGCTTCCTTCTATTTTTTCCGCGCTTTGGCAGGACGGTCTTGAAACCTTGTTTCTTTGAAGGAAGTGGAGAATTCAGAGACTCCCCCTTCCTCTTGTTTTTATTAATGCTCATTGCTGAGCGTGGAGACGTGACCTTCTAAGAGGTTTTTTCCCAGAACGGTGTCCCTGCAGAATTACCACCGCTTGTCGGAATTTTACTTCCGCAAACGGGTCCAACGTAAAACGAAGGCACGGGTCCTTGCAAAGATCGTAACGGGAGTGGGTACAAATAGCGCTAAGAAGCACCGTTGAATTTTAAATAGCTTCGGGTAGTATTAAAAACTTCCTTCCGCAAAGAGAGAAAGAACCGCACAGCACGAAAGCACGATGCGGTCTGATTTTAAAGACCATAATTTACTCTACAACAGTGTGATAAAGCTAGTATAAAACCAACATGTACCGGGGGGAGGGGTGATGTGAGAGTGGGTTATTGTTTAGTTATGATTAAATTCAGTGTAACTTCTAAACCCATTTACCGATTCCCACCAAATTTGAAACCCATATTCTCTGTCTAAGGAAGAAGATATCAGTAAATATCGGTAAACGATATCGGTAAATGTCTTCTTCGGCCTAATGACCATTTCGGTCAAACGACCCTTCCGGCCAAATGACCCTTTCGGCCAAACGACCCTTTCAGCCAAAATACCCTCTCGACCTAATGACCCTTTCGACCAAATGACCCTTTCGGCCAAATGACCCTTTCGACCAAATAACCCATTCGGCCTAATGACCCTTTCGGCCGAAAGACCCCTTCGGCCAAACGACCCCTTCGGCCAAATGACACTTCCGGCCAAATGACCCTTTCGGCCAAACGACCCTTTCAGCCAAATGACTTTCGGCCAGATAGATTTCGGCCTAATGGTTTGTTCGGCCTAGTGGCATTCGGCCAAATGGCTTCCGGCCGAATAGGTTTCGGTCAAACGACCCTTCCCCTATTTGACGATTTAATGGTCTGTGTATCAGCCCATATGAACACGAACAGGGCTCTTCAATATAGTTCAATTGTATGAGATTTGTGGAAATAATGTAACAATAACTATCATAAGACCTCCAATACTTCTGGAAGATTGTGGTGAAGTGATATAGCAGATATTTTATAATCTGCTTGGTGGTGAAGCAGATATTTAATAATCTTCAAATAATTATGGATATCAAATCAATTGGTTAACCAGGTCCACCAGGACTGGTACCAAGCCAATAGCAATCGAGCATGTACACGAATGTCCTTAGAGCCCTGGTAAATGATCAACTGTTCCAATAAATTAACAATAATAATATTGGGTCCTCTAAATTGCTCTGGAATAAATGTCAATTGTTTAACCAAGTCAAATACAGTTATTACAGAACCGAAAGAAATTATTCATGAGGTTATTAGTAGCTGTAGCCCTTGCAAATACTTGACCGCTCAAATGAGTAAGAGCCAGATGTTCGAGGTTTTCCATTCTTATTAAAGAAATAAGATCATTTGATCCACCATATAAACAACGCCCAATAGCAAACACAGGTATGCTGGGTTACTATCGATTGTTCCAGACAAAATGTGGAGTACATTGAACATCTGTAATAAAATATTTTAATTTTGAATGACTGACTGAGACTGAGAGCCGTTCAATAAATATAATTAAATCGTACAGTAAACCCATAATCAGTAAAACTTTCTGAATTGCAAATAACAGGTAGTGTGGTTCGAGAGCACGATACGTAAAGATGCTTTGCGTTCGGTCTCAGGTACCATACTTTGGAATACGTAGAACATTAAAACCAAAATAAAATAAATTACAACTTATCACATGGACTACGGCTTATCAATGGACTTGTTAATATTGGGACTGTTGAAAAGCTGATTCGCCCAAAGTTGCCAGCGATAATATTTATTTAGTCCGCCACGTTTTAAAACACATAGCAATTGAAATTTTTTGAGAACTTTTTTTCCCGAAAGTCCCTCAAAAATAACAAAATGGAATTTTCAAATCCATCCACCGACATCGACATAAATTCTAAACTTCAGTTTATTTCAAACAAGTTTTCAGGATACGTGAATATGGCAAGCCTCATTTTGATTACAGATTCCTCTATGTTTCATTTAAACAATTCGGTAAACCATAATAAACAGAGTAATCAACTCTAACATCACACCGTACATGTAGCAGCTTTGTGCGAATTGATTACCTCGTGGCAACAGCAGACTGAAAAGTGCCTCATTAGTCAACCGCTCAACTCCTTATCTCACAAAGGAAGGTATTAATTTCCCGCCAGCACTTGACTCCGATGTTCACTGCGCGCAATCAATCCAAACAAATTTCCTGTGAAAATTAAAAGCATTTATCTTTCACAAACGAACCAGCCAAGTTTCGTTCGCTCAAAACCAATTCGGTGCGTGTTATGTAGTTCGTTTCACTTTTGTCCCGGAGTAACACCGTTCCTGGGTTCATTAATTTGCGTCGACGGCGACGGTTGGATGGGGTGCGATGTGTTCTACTGGAGGTACCCACAAGAAGAATTTGAACAATTATAAAACTGTCTAAATGGATTGCTACCAGTCGGAGTTGCGTTCGGTGCTCCGCCACGCAGTAAATCGAAACGCAAACCGAATTGAGATGCTCCGTTTGCTGGTCGTTGAACAGTTAAGAGACGAAGAGGAGACAACCCCACTGGGCAAATGAATATGAAAATAAAAAATAATGTAAGAAATTTACAACAATATAAATTACACTCATTTGTTTCAATCTCGGTAAATGGCCGCCGGAGGAAGGAACTGCGGGGTCCGAAGAAAAACGGCAGAACTCCTGAACTAAGGGAAGCAACAACCGTCGCGTTGCGTTGCGTCGTCGAATGGAGTTTGTAAAATCGAAGCTCTGGTGTTGTTGGTTGTTTTAGTTGCGGCTGCGGTTGGTTCGCAGATGGTCGTCGTCGTCGTTGTCGGTACTCTCTCTGTTCCCATTACGCCCTCGGGAGGATCCCTGCCCTGCCGATTTGTTTTAACTGCATTTGCGGGCGAGTGCGGTTATATTTAAATGTTTCCTCTTTCGCATACGAAGGAGGCGGCGACGCGTCGACCGAGCCCAATCTACTTCGCTGAACCACAAAAACTGTATCGGATTTTAAACCGCTGTCCTGCGTGTGTGCCGGAAGATTTGCGACGATGCATGGGCGTGATCGTTCTTAGACAATAAATCCCTTCGGGTAGAAGAATCGGTGCAAATAGTGTGAACTGATTGAAACTATAATGGAGGGGTCTTAGAATTGAACTCTTTTTTTATTTGTTTTTTGTACAATATTATAAGCCAAAAAGGGTTATCTTACTGCTTTGCTCCAAATTCAATGTGTGTTTTTGTGTAAATTTCTGATTTCCTGATAACTCCCCTGTGGGAATTAATCCTACAAGAATGTTTGTGCAAAATCCTTCAAAAATTCTTACGGCAGTTCATTCGTGAGCAAAGCGAAATTCCAGCAGAAATATCCATGGCTAGTACTGACATTTCTAAGGGGTTACCTGTGAAAATTACTAATAGAGTTCTGTGGAAATCCTTTCGGAAAATCCTGCGTAAATTACTCTAGGAATTTCTGTGAAAATATTTGTAAGAACTCTTGCAGTAATTCTTTAAATAATTCCTGTGGTATTTCTTTCTTGTGTTTTTGTGCTTAGCTTAGCTTTGACTGACAACGCATATCGATGGTTGCTACTTCGTAATTGACCAGAATTAGTGAAATTGCATTCGCAGTTCAAAAGATCGAAAACGGCGCCGGCCACGTCCTTGTAATTTTGGGAGATTAGAGGAATATCCCGATCAAGAATGCAAAACAAAATTATAACAAGGGGAGTTATTTATTTCAGAAAAATATTGTAACAAAATGTGTTATAAATTCTGCTGGTTAGTTGTTAAAATAACAAAAATTATATCAAAAATACCTCTAGCCGTAACATAATTAAAACAGAGGTTGATACCTTCATATCAACATTATAACAAAGGTTGATATAATTTTTCTGTACAAAAATCTACTTTCAAGGTAATTGCCTACATCACGGATAGAAATCTGGTACGCTACCACGCCGGATTTCCATCCATAATGTAGGCAATTAACTTTGTTCCAGCAATGTATTAATATCAAGCGGGTTCAAGTTATACTGAAAGTGATTTCCTCCAATTTTTTTTCCAATGTCTACAAAAAATGTAGGCAATTTTTTTGTAAAAATGTTCATAACTAATGTTGTTATAATTTTGATATGAAATAAAACTGGCCGAAGACACATTTTTATTGAATTATCTAATTATAACACACGTTGTTTTAAATAACAACAATTGATAGAATTGAGTTATAATTTTGTTATGCGTTCCTGATCGGGATTAGAAGGAAGGTGATTGATTCATTGATCAATTTGTCTAAATCGTTCAAAAAGTTCTGATCTAGTTTTCTTGCCGTTAGATATTCAAATATTCTTTGTAGTTGAAACTGTGACCCATTATAACCCCAATCAATTCATACAGATACTGTATTGAAATAATACACATGATTTAAATGTATGATTAAAAAAATGGATGTATTCAAATCTACCGAAATTGTATGTGCCATAATTTCTTACAGTTCTTGTAAGTTTCTTTTGCCGAACTATATTGAAATCATTCATTCGCTGGTTGGTTGTATTTGTGCAGAAATTTTGTTTTTTTTTACAGAAATTTCCGGAGGAATTTTCGCATGAATTGCTGGAGGTGTTTTAGAAGGAACATTGCCAAGACCAATATAATATAAGCTTTTCCGCAAATGTATTAAAAAGCATTATCAAAAGTGTAGGCAGCAGAATAAGTGCAGTACTGATTGATGTATATATCTGCATCATCCTTTGCTCCACAGCCCGGAGAGGCCGCAAAACGCTAAACCATCTACAATGCAAACGTCTTCACAACCAGACGCACAGAAGCCTAGTTGCAACGTCCATGAAAGCCAGCCAGCAATACTGTTTATTATTGTTCCAGCTGTGCTAAGTCACTACAAACGTACGCTTTTATTGACAATGGATCCGAGCTAACTTTGCTGGAACAAGATTTAGCTAAAGAGCTGGACATCGAAGGTCCGCGGAGTTCCCTGTGTTTGAAATGGACCGGAGGAATACGGAAGGAGGAAAACGATTCCGAAGCTAGTCTACAGACATCCGGTACCCGAGGTTCAAGAAAGTACGATCTGTCCAGAGTGCACACAATGTCATCTCTTCAAATTCGTTCGCAAACGCTGTTGCTGCCCGAGATGCAGAATAAACATCCACACCTAGTGGGAGTCCCACTCGAGTCGTACCACGACATAAATCCACGAATCCTCATCGGCCTAGACAACGCCAGACTGGGTCATGGAATAGAGAGCCGAAAATGAAGGCAAAATGAATCAATAGCCGTAAAAACTCGCCTAGGCTGGTTAGTGACGGAAACTGTATACGACAGGTAACACGAAAGCAGTCAGATTCCTGTATTACCTCAGCGTTCAACCCTGTGAATGCAATCGGGATAACGATAACGATCTCCACAAGGCAATAAAGACATACTTCACTCTTGATAGCCTCGGTGTTGTTGAACCAAATAAACTTCTGCTATCAAAAGAAGATCAACGATCTCAAACATTGTTAGATTCTCTCACCAGGCTGAAGAACAATAAGGAACCAGTGCGGTTTGCTATGGAAGTATGAGAACGTCCGACTCTCGGACAGTAAAACGATGGCTCTCCGGAGATGGAAATGCTTGCAAAACCGTATATTAAAGGATCCGATATTTGCGGATGCTTTGCGGATCAGTAAGGACTACATAAGAAATTTGAATCCTGAGAAACTCATCAAACCAATTCAGCGTGCCTGGTGCCTTCCAATTTTTGCAGTGGTGAACCCGAATAAACCAAGTAAGCTACGCTTGGTATGGGATGCCGCAGCAACGGTTCATGGAATTTCGCTTAATTCGGTTCTGCTAAAGGGCCCTGATCAACTGACATCGCTCCTATCCGTTCTGATCCGCTTCAAGGAATTTAAGATGGCAGTGCGCGGAGACATCAAAGAGATGTTCCATCAAATTCAAATACTGCCAGCAGACTAACACTGCCAACGCTTTTTCTGGATGGAAGAGAATCAGAAGCAGCCTAGCGTTTACATTGTACAAGTGATGACATTCGGATCCTATTGTTCATTGTATTGCCCAGCTTTTAAAAAACACCAATGCAAATCGATTTGAAAAAGATCACCCAGAAGCAGTCGACGCCATAATAAAATGGCATTACGTCAATGATATGCTAATCAGCACGGAGACGGAAAGGAAAGCAATAGAATTATCTGAAGAGGTGAAAAAAATCCACAAACCAAGCGGGAAGCAACAGAGGAAAAGAACCTCAATATTGGTGAAGAATCGACAACAGAGAAAGTACTTGGAATGTGGTGGCACGCATAAACAGATCGTTACACATTTAAGATGACGTCCCGGTACGACGTTGTTATCTGGCAGTCGTCGACCCACGGAACGAGAGGTTGATCGATTTTTGATGATTATCTACGATCCGAACGCGCCCACATCTGTTGTTCCATGAATTGTCAATAAAACCAGTAATCGATCTACAAAGTTTCTCCAGATGGACTACTCTTCTTCATCGGACGTCATACATCTTCCGTTTTATCGACAACCTGAAGCGTTCCCTACAGACGAATCAGCGTTTTTGGTGGACCGCTAAACCAGCACGAACTGGCTAGAGCTGAAAGCTTATTTTGCCTTGCGCAATCAGAAGAATACGCAGACGAAATCGCTATGTTAAAAGCTAACTGCCGTCTAAAAAATCCACAAAAAAGAATCATTAAAAACAACCCACTCTTTCGCTGTGCTTTCATATGCTTACGGAATTGTCCTAGTTAATGGTCGCAGGCATGCGAATTTTCAAGCCGCTATGCCACCGACTCCACCATTCTTCCCCGTGCTATGTGTTCATCGTCATATTACCCGACTGATCATCGTAGATGCACATGAGCGTTTTCAACATCAGAACCACGCAACAATCATCAACGAGCTTCGACAGCGCTTCCGCATCTCTCGCCTGAAGGTGACCTGCAACTCAATACGAAAAGACTTTCAGCAATGTAAGAACGACCAGGCGAAGCCGTTGCATCCGATGATGGGCGACTTGCCGCGTTCACGTTTGGCCGCATTCAGTCGTCCATTCACACATATGGGAGTGGACTACTTCGGTCCACTTCTAGTTTCAGTGAACCGACACACAGAAAAAAAAGGTGGGGAGTCCTCGCCACTTGTCTGACTACTCGCGCAATCCACCTTCAGATTGATGGGGCCCTCCTTAGCCGTGCGGTAAGACGCGCGGCTACAAAGCAAGACCATGCTGAGGGTGGCTTACTTCGATTCCCGGTGCCGGTCTAGGCAATTTTCGGATTGGAAATTGTCTCGACGTCCCTGGGCATAAAAGTATCATCGTGCTAGCCTCATGATATACGAATGCAAAAATGGTAACCTGGCTTAGAAACCTCGCAGTTAATAACTGTGGAAGTGCTTAATGAACACTAAGCTGTGAGGCGGCTCTGTCCCAGTGTGGGGATGTAATGCCAATAAAAAGAAGAAGAACCTTCAGATTGCTCACACGCTCTCCACCGACTCCTGTGTAATGGCTATAAAGGACGTCATGACTAGTGGGGTGATCTACCACTACTCTCAAAAGAACAGTGCATGATGACGTAGGTTGACAGTTCACAGAGCTATTTCACCAGGACTTAGTCTCCGGCGAAGCCCCCGATAAAATTGTTTCGTCATTTTATTCGCATGTAGATGTCTTCTGCGATTGATTTCATGCTGAATGCAAAGAAGAACTGTCAAAATAAGTGAGGTTAAGTTAGAGTTTGCATTGGTCTATATGTATGATAATATATTCAATACCGTCGTCGGGGGTAACAATGGGTCAAATGGGGGTGAAAATGGGTCACTGTCAACTACTTTGACTGCTTGTAGAATGGATTGAATGTATCTGAGGACAAGAAGACTAAAATATAAGAGACCTTTTTGAACAATTTTGCTCTACGACCTCCAGGCTGCCGGTGAGAGCGATGAGATGGCTGAGGCCACTTCAGAGGATATGAACGGCTTGCTTCACTAGAAGCAGTGTTCCCACTGTAATTTACAGCGACCGTGGTACGAACTTTCAGGGCACTAGCAAGGAACTAAAAGCGGCCATTCAGCAGCTCGATCAAGATAGGCTAGCGAGGGAGTTCACTACGAGCCGCACCCAGTGAGAATTTATCCCCCGGTTTCACCACATATGGGTGGAGCGCAGGAGCGGCTGATACGTCGAGTGAAGCAAAATTTAGCCAAGGTACAACCTAGCCATCCACCAACGGACGAAGTGCTTCAAAATGCGATGGCGGAAATGGAAAACATTGTGAATTCCCGACCATTAACAGATCTTCCCGTAGACGATGACGAATCACCGGTACTGACACCGAACCATTTCCTGTAAGGGTCAGCAAATGGCCTTAGATCTTGGGCGCCCTTTGACGACAACCCTGTGCTTCGAAGAAACTGTTGGATTCAGTCAGAAATCATTGCTGATCAGTACTAGAAACGATGGGTACGAGATTATATAGTTGCCTACAGTCACGCGGCGCGGCGATCCAAGTGGTTCACACCAACAAAACCAATTATCGTCGGAAGGATTGAAGGATTTTTTTTAAATTTTATCGAGTCCGGGAATAAATTCATTGAATTTGGATCTTGCTTCGTCACCACCTCCGT
This sequence comes from Armigeres subalbatus, assembly GCF_024139115.2. NCBI lineage: Eukaryota > Metazoa > Arthropoda > Insecta > Diptera > Culicidae > Armigeres > Armigeres subalbatus. The sequence continues at coordinate 389,734,562 of NC_085141.1, read as the reverse complement.
CACTATAATGTGTTCAGAGCTAGTTTTGTCCGTGTTTTGTTTGGACTGTCCCGTTCTCTGCCAGCCACCAGGTATTTAGTTTTGACTAGAGATAGGCGTTCAGATCCGGAACCGTTAAAATGATCCGGATCTTTGTTTTGAGTGAATGATCCGTAGCTCACTTTTTTTAAAGATCCGGTTCACCAGATCAGCAAATTGTCTGACTATTTGTAGGGAAATGTGAAAACGAAAGGTTTATCGTGGGTTCTAATAAGCTCTAATTCGTTCAACGAAGTGATCCGTTTTGCCCATCTCTAGTTTTGACAGAGCTCATTGTTAGTCTGATCTTTCAGTCTCCCGTTTAAAAGACACGAAAGCCTTTTTCACAGCGATCTACACCAATGATGTCGTTGTCACCCGCAAAACCAAGGAGCATGTAAGACTGTTGTTGATGATGGTTCCGTTTCTATACGCACCAGATCTTCGAATTGCACCTTCCAGAGCTATGTTCAATATTAGATCAGAGAGCACATCGCCTTTCTTATCCGAACTAATCGGATGTCTCACCAGATATGCTGACACTCGATATGCATCTATCCTGCGTCGCATGAATCAGCACAATTAATTAGCTTTGCCTAGAAGTCATATTCTAGCATTATATGCCACAGTTCGTTCCGTTTCAGTAAGTCGCACACTGGCGTAAAGTTCACATACAGATGATGAATCCGCAAGTAGTATTCCCGAATTTTTTTGAGGATTTGTCGTAGAGTAAACATTTGGTCTGTTGTCAACCTTCCGGGACTTGCATCGTTGTAAAAAATACAAAACCTTCAAAAAAGCACGCTTGTGATTCACAAGCGGGACTGCGTGAGTGATTCAGGATGAGGCCATCAAGCCAGCTCCAAGGCTTTTCTTGTCCCTCTCAAGTTATATAAGATTTTTCGGTCCGCCGGTCATCCCCAACTTACGAACTTTAAAAGTTCGGCCGGCACTCCAGCCTTCCCAGCAATCTTACCGTTCTTTAGCTCTCAAATAGCTTTTTTTTAATTTCTTTATTAAAGAGGCTTGCAGCCCAAGGCTGGCTCACCTCTCAAGCAAGTAGCTATTAATAATTAATTTCGAGCGTCTTAGGGGAAAATGTTACACGGTTTGAAATTTTTTTATCTTCCTTTTACTTCCACTATTTTGTTTTTACGTGTCTACACAAATACGTATTTCGTCCACTACTTGTGGACATCTTCAGTGTGTTGTTTCTCAAATAGCGTTTCTCACTTCGTCTAGCTTGGGTGGCTCCAGTGCTTCCACTGCGTCCATCATCGTCAATTTTGATTCTGTTTGTGTCCTCTCTGTCCGATTGTACATTCAACAATAACTAGAAATGTTCCTTCCATCTAGCAACAGTCCCTGCTTCGTCGGTCAACAAAGCTTTCGTCACGCCGGTGGAGTTTTTTCTCATCTGCCCTTAGTTATCGGTCGCTTTTTGGTACTCCACATCAAACAAGCCTTTCCGTCGGTTCTTTTTGTGGTACCGTAATCCGGGGGAACATTGATCAGCGGGGTAACATTCATCAGTTGAACCATTTTCAAAAGATGAATAAAGTATTACTTTCTGTTATTACGATTACTTATTATGAGTTAGGTATTTTAATCTTGACTAAATTTGCTACCGAATAATATAATCTCCACTAGAATTTGCATTTAATTTTTGCCATAGTTTGAAAAATAAAATCAACATCATTTTGTTAACTCACAGTAAGCTGCCAAAAGCACTCAAAACAAGCATAATAACAAAAAATTGAGATCGTACCTACAATTGGGTGATAAGTAATCTTATTTTCTTTGTTTATCCATATTTTTTGTTTCAAAATTTTGATTTTTATTGTTGAAAAACCAGATAATTCACCTAGCGGTCATGATGCCTTACTCGAAACAATCAATACGCTTCGCCTCAGTATAAGGTAAGGGTATGCGATAACACACTTTTTCCTAACGAAACGAAACGAAACGAAATTTAAAATGTATGTGTTGATTCGGATCGAAACGAAACGAAATATAGATTTCTTTCGAGAATTCGAAACGATACGAAATCAAGGTTCATTTAATTCGAAATTTTTCGAAACGAAACGAAATTTTAATTTTTTTTCCGCGGAATTTTTATTAAATTGGTTTTGTACGCAAACTAAGCAAACTTTTGTCGACAAACTAAGCTATTGTCTGTGTGTCCTTGGCATATGAGAATAGCTGTTATGGTCAGTATGAGCTAAAAGCAATCATAAGTACCTAAAGAACTTACAGAAATTTTATTGATCTTTCAACCCGTTCTGTATTTTTTCTTAGCAAATTCCATGCGAAGATCTCGAAATGCCCACAAATCTGCAATGTTCCTTACATATTACACATCGTAGTTGCTAATCATGATTGGCCGAGAAAAAAACAAATATGCACAGCTCATTAATTGAATAATATTCTTGGGATACCAAAAAGTTATTTTTATTGTATACTAGCAGACCCGACAAACTTTGTTTCGCCTTAAATTGATTTATTCTCTGCTTAGTTCTCGTGTTGTGTAGAAATTTCTGTTTCATTTGTATGGGAGCCCCCCTTTCCAAAGGAGGGATGGGTCTCGAAACATCTTAAGAACATTTCCTGGTCCCAAAAACCTCTGCATACAAATTTTTACGTCGATCGGTTCAGTAGTTTCGGAGTCTATAAGGTTCAGACAGACAGAAATTCATTTTTATGTATATAAAAAAAAATTATGTATATAAAAAAAGAAGAAGATTGCTTCGGAGTTTCCAATTCATGACCAATAACGATGCTGGTCACGTGCTTATAGTCAATTTGAAATTAAGAGAGGAAAATTAGTTTAATACTCATTGTTATAAGAGACCGAGGAATGCTCTGCATCTGCGTGAGCGTTACGGGAAAGGAATCATTGGTTAGTTGAGAAGGTAATTCATTTGAAACCTTGTGGTAAGCGACAACATATTTATTGTATACGAAGTTATTTTGAAAACAAGAAGACGAAAACTGTGTTTCAAATCAATCCAACGCAAGATCAATGTGCTTCGTTTAATAATCTTCGATAAACACGATCGATTCCGCACTAAATAATTTTGTGCTCTTCGATGCAGACATTAGTTTTATCACTTCGCGTTCTCTCACACTAGCTGGCGTGATTAGCATCAACACGATCGATTGCACACTGGTTAAACAAATGTCTGCTACCGTGGGGCATCGAAATCCGTACACTTAAGCACCTTCGTATATGAAAAAGTCATTAGAAAATAGGAATCGAATGTAAATAAAACGTTTGTCATTGACACAGGCGCATGAAGGCTTTTACTTTTGAAGTGTTTCACATTTACTCATTAAAAACTACGAAAAACATGATAAAATAATGAATTAAATCAACTACTCCTGACTCGAAATCCGTCCACCGTGGACGGATTTCGAATCAAAGGATCAAAATCCGTACAGCTATTTCTTAACTAAATATTTAAATTGAAACAACCTGATTGACTAAACTACCACTGTAAATAGTTCGATATGCATCTTGAGAAGCGATCCCGTCGATTTGTATTCCGCTTATCTTATGTAATGATTTGCAATTAGCAATTAAAGCACAGTTACTTTTGGTGCAATTATGCTGTACCCGAAAACAAGATGGCGACACAAACTCCGCGTTTGGTGGGTGGAGATTTGTTTTTGATTTTTGTTGTTTTAATTTCAAAGCCTTCTTTCCAATTCTATGCCCTAAAAGCTTACTGTCAAGTATCTGAACAGAATAAGATTAATTATTCCTACATTAATTACCTTTAACCTCTCTTAATTTATTGATATCTCATGAGGTGGACGGATTTCGGTGTTGTACGGATTTCGGTCCCGCACGGTACGCGAGGTAGATTTTTTTCACTTCGCGTTCTCCTGGACTAGCTGCCGTCTCATGACCAGCAGCAACACTATCGATTCCGCATTCATATTGTGCAAATAGTAAAACAAATATCACAAAATTTAAATTTGAATCATGGAAACACTGAAGACGTTTTATAGAAGAAAACTACATACGTCTTTGTCGACTAAGAATGGAATTATGTAGTAAGCGTTAATAGAAAAAATGTATAACCAAAAGTTTTGAAAATAACTTTACGAATTTGTTTAGCGGCGTAGCCAAAATTTTTGATATTATAAAGAATGGTTTAAGTTTAATTTTGTTTCGAAATTTCGCGGAATTCCGTTAAATTTCGTTAGAAGCTAGTTTTTTCTAGCGAAATTTTTGTAATTTTACGAAACGAAACGAAATCAAGAAATCTGATTTCGCTATGCTCAAATTCCGCGAAATTCCGCGGAATTTCGTTTCGAACCACCTGAAACGAAATTTTTCGAAATACCGCATATGCTTAGTATAAGGATTTCAAAAGTAATTGCCTACCTTAAGGCGTTTACAAACGCTTGCTTTATAGCCGTAACAAAGTGAAATGATTGTTGATCAAAGTTACCCCAAATTGGAAATTCGAAAAACTAGACAAAACAGATTTTTAAAACAATTTTATAATTATCAAATAATCAAGAACAATAGCCTCAAACGTTCTACACGTAGCAGTACTCGTTTTAAAAATATGAAAAAAGCAATCATTTAATTTACGGAGGAAATATTTACAAAACATTGAAAAAATTGATCAATGATACCCCGGATTACGGTACCAAGTATCTCTGTGTCAGTTGTACTGATCGCCTCGTGGACTTGTTGCCACAATGCGTTCAAATTTTCTCCAGTGATGATGAATTTCACGTCGTGTTTTCGGCATTCTCCGTAGGTCTTGTCTAGAGGTTCATAGAATTCGTCTTTCACATCATCTGGTTATGAATTGGTTAAGTAATAATTGTAAGTATTGTGCGGAATTTCCGTTCTCCAGCTCCTCACCATTGGACCTCCTGAAGCGCACTATAAATTTGACGTAAATGTGAGTGTGAAACAGTTCTTTGTTTGCATTTTTGTTTGTTCCACATAGCTATGCGAAAAATCGTAGTCCTCTACGGCAAGTGATCGAAAACAAAGGCTTTTATCACTGCTTGTCGGTGGTGGTTCCGATTAATTTTTTTTGCACTTGTGCCAGGTAGCTATTTTTTTATATATATCTTTATTAAAGAGATTTTTAGTCCAAAGCACGGTGAAAAACTTTATTATGTGAGATCTATGCCTTTCTTTTATCGTCAGTCGTTAACTTCTTGCTCTGCATCTCGAATGACTCGAGTAATGTCGATTTCGAAATGTCTGACGTAATTTAAACGGGTGGTATCGACAATTCTCGAATTCTCGATCATCCGAAACGCCTCACTTCATATAGAACTCAGAATAACTACAATTGAGGGGGTTAGATGCAGAGAGGTATAAATAACACATCCCATTAGGCCGAACAAATCATTAGGCCAAAACCCAAACCCATTAGGCCGAAACCCAGGCCCGAACAAACCATTTGGTCGAACGGGTCATTTCGCCGAAAGAGTAATTTGGCCGAAAAGGTCGTTTGGCCGAAAGGGTAATTTGGCCGAAAGGGTAATTTGGCCGAACGAGTAATTTGGCCGAAAGGGTCATTTGGGTCAAGTGGGTCACTACCCACTTCACACTACTCACTTTTCACAGTGAAGAGAGTAGTGAGACGTCTCCCTTCTCACTCTTCATTTTTCTCTTCTCGCTGTAAAAAGTGAGAAGCGCGAAGTGAGTAGTGAGACGTCTCACTACCCACTTCACACTACTCACTTTTCACAGTAAGAAGTAAGAAATGAGGAGTGAGAAGTAAGACATCCTTAAACGTCGAGACGTCGTGACCCTTTCGACCAAAGGACCCGACTCAGGCAAAAGACCCTTTCGACCAAATGACTGTTTCGGCCAAATGCCCCTTTCGGCCAAATGACCTTTTCGGTCAAATGCCCCTTTTGGCCTTATGGTCTGTTCAGCCTAATGGTCTGTTCGGCCTAATGGTCTGTCCGGCCAAACAACTTTCGGCCTAGTGGCATTCGGCTAAATGGCATTCGGCCAAACGGCCCTTCCCCATCTCTGATAGATGAAAATTATCAAATACCGAGTTTTCTGCTGACTCGTGTTTCTGTGAGCGTACTCGTATTTCCCTCTTTAATGGATATTCACAGACAATTAGTAACCATCGATGCTCTCAATCTAACCAACTTTGCCCAGCATTACAACACCCCTCGACAGCCGCAGAAGAATACTTTCCAGCGCCAGCAACCGGATGGATAAAAGACGATCACCGGAACCATGTTGGATGTAGCTTCAAGTTAAGAAAATAATTATTTTTCTGCGGTCTACTAACTGACACTTATGGATGTGTACACATCTATAAATTAGCCATTTATATTCATAAGCAATTAGGCGAAGTTTAATTGCAGCTCGGCTATTCGCGGGCGTTTTCTTTCGTTTCGTTTCCATACCGCAGGAACATTCTTGATTGCGGAGCCCCATTCGGAAGGAGGCCTAGATGAGTTGCCCCTTCGGCAGCGGTTACGACCAGGCAAATTAATAAGTAATAATAGAATCAAGATTTATTATCGCGATTTAACGTCGTAGCTACCGGCAGTGCGCGCGCGGTGGCGTCGGTCGGGGTCGGATACGATGACGAAGTTCTGGTTCTTGTTTTGAGGTTTCTCCCGTGCCGGCCAATCCACGGTCGCGTAGCAGATTTATCGCATTTGCGTTATTTATGGTCTAGGGAAAAGCATTTCGAAACGACCGAAGAACACGACTGCGGGGCAAAAATCTGCTTATAAGCGGCTTTCAGCTCAACCTGCGTGCATGTCGCGCTCCTGAGTGGGAGCCGGCGAGGGGGACCACTGAGCGCTGCTAATTACCATCATCGGAATCTTCGGCTCCGGAATAAACAAATTTTACATGCAATCCAACCCGCGGTAGGAATGAAATAGCAGACAGGGGATAAATATTTTATCAAATCGAACAACAATATTTCTTACTTAAAACAAACCTTGGGCTGCCACTTGGCAGCCGAAAAGGTGCTTTCGATTTACCGGGACCCATTACCGGGAAGCAATCGAAGGTAATATTCAAAATATCATAATTTATGAGCGGCTGATTTCCGAACCGAGGCGCACTGCCAAAGAAAAGGAAAAAAGGTGAAACCATTTCGTCCCTGCAAGCAACGGGAATGGAAATCGGAATCGAAACCGTTCTTAAATCGGATATTGTTGGCTAAGGCGCTTGGGGAGAGTGGGGACTTTTTACGTCGGTGCATTCCGTGTGGGGACCCCAAGAAAAAGATAAATGTTGAAATTTAAATCATCACAAATAATCAAACCCGAACGGAGAGAGCGATAAGATGCACTGCCGCCATAATTCATCACCGACCGAGATGGAATGTTTGGCTTTCGGCTGATGGTTCATGTGGGAAATGGAGATCCATTTGCGTGCGTGCCTGTTTTGGGGAGGCTTGAGAATATATCAGCACCGTAAATCATTGACTTCTGGAATGAGGAATTCGCTGGTTCGTTGGAAATTCGAGTTGGTTTGGGGACATTTGAGATAGACAATACATAGGGACACGGCAGGTATTTTCGTCTGTTCGTCATAGTCTCGAAAACCAATAAAAGAGACGCTTTTTTGTAAAACTCATGCGTACCAAATCGTAAGCTCAGGAGAAACGTTTTGCTATAGTGGAGTTCTAGAAAATGTACGTTGCTTTCGTTGGTTTTAGCCCCTATGACGATGGACGGAAATGACTGCCGTGTCCCTAATAGATGTTTGGAGGACAGAGCGATGATGTTACTAAAATGTTGCTTTCATAGTTGATTCTCCGGTATTCACTACAGTAAACTGCAATCTGCCAGAGCAAGACTGACATTCTTTTCAACGAGTGCGCCTTTTTGCACGTTTTCAACTAATACGATTCATACTACGTGATTACTCTACATAATTTATTTAATTTCTTTAACGAAATTCTATCTCAGATCATTTTTTGTTGTTTATCACTAATGTTGAATGAGTTCGAGTGAACTTATCAAGCCGGCCGTACACTAGGCAGTCGTCGACAACGGACCAGATCTTTACTGTACGACAAATCCTTAAAAAATGCCGTGAATACCAAGTCCCAGGTCTGTTTATAGATTTCAAGGCGACATAGGACACTATAGACTGCGTTGATCTGTGGAAAATTATGGACGTGAACATCTTTCCTGGGAAACTGATTAAAGCAACGGTGTAAATGGTGTGCAAAACTATGTGAAGATTTCGGGGAAACACTGCAGTTCGTTCGAATCCCTACGACACCCGCCTGAAACATGAAGCTACAAAAGTTGGACTGGTGTTGAAGCCAGCGAAGAGAAAGTACATGCGGAACCGAGCGCGACAGGGCCCACTTGAGAAGCAGTGTAACGATAGATGGGGATACCTTCGAGGTGGTCGATGAATTCTAAGCTAAGCTAAAGCTAAGCTAAAGCTAAGCTAAAGCTAAGCTAAAGCTAAGCTAAAGCTAAGCTAAAGCTAAGCTAAAGCTAAGCTTAAAGTTAAGCCAAAGTTGCTAAAGCTAAAGTTGCTTAAAGCTGTTAAAGCTAAGCTGGGAGTAAGCTAAAGAGCTAAGCTAAGCTAAGCTAAAGTTGTTAAAGCTGGGGCTAAGCTAAGCTAAAGCAGTGCTTAAGCTGTGGGAGCTAAAGCTAAGCTAAAGCAGCTGGTTGTTTAAAGCAAAGCTAAGCTAAGCTGGGAGTGGCTCAGGAGCCCAGGTGGGTTAGCTGCTGGGCTGCCCCAGTCCAGTGGGTCCAGCCCCAGCCTCCAGCTGCCAGCCCCAGCTGGTGCCTGGCCCCAGCTGGGCTCAGCTGGGCTCAGCCCAGCCCAGCCTGGGCCCCAGCTGGCCCCAGTGGCAGCCCAGCCCCAGCTGCCTGGGGCTCAGCCCACCTCAGCTCTGCAGCCTCAGCTGGGCCCTGCTCAGCTCGTCTGGCTTCCAGCCTGCTCAGCTGGCTCCAAACTGGCTGGCTCAGCTGCTTCAACTCAGCTGCCTGCTAAGCCTGCCAGCTAAGCCCAGCTTCCAGCCTGCTCAGCCTGCTGCAGCTCAGCCTGGCTAAAGCTGCTCTGCCTGCAGCCTGCTCAGCCTCAGCTCAGCCTAAGCGCTAAGCTGCCAGCCTGCTAAAGCTAAGCTAAAGCTAAGCTAAAGCTAAGCTAAAGCTAAGCTAAAGCTAAGCTACGAGCGGAAGCTTTTATTTTTTATGAGGATGTTTTGAACAATCAGTATGCAGACATATTACAAGACTAGTGGAAAATAAGTGAACTAATATTTTTTCTTAGCAAGAAATTTGAGGTTTTTCTTTCTCTTCAGTCTATCGAAATGCGGTATGAAGAGAAGAGATTTTTGGAGAGAGAAAGAGGAATAATAAATCTCTATTTATGATAAAATGTTTTAATTTTTCTTGAGCCTTCGGAATTGGACTGCTGAACTAATGTTGTTCAATCCCTTTCTTTAAATTTTTGGATCGTTGAATTACGATAAAATCATATCATGATCGCAATTGCCGATTCCAATCCCTTAACATCCAAATGTGTTTCCCACGTGATAAGATGTTTCACATGGAACGAGTCAAGTACCCATCGAACTACTAAATACGGCCAGCAGCGGCAGGTGAAATTGATTACGCTTTCGCGTTTCCGGCTGCAGCGTTCTACGTTTGCCTATCGCTACAGAAAGTGCACTCGATTATGCATTCCGTTCCGACAAACGATCCGAAGGCAAACTAATCCGATAACGCCCTCCGTCGCCGGTGGATGGTGGTTGGTTTGATGGGGTTGCACTGCTGGTTGGCTGCTGCTGTGCGCTTGAAAGTTCTCAAAGGAAGGATGCACTCGCCGGCATTCCTACTCGGTTGGAGAGTGCCGGCAATCGATTCGAAAGCTTCAAACGGAAGCTGATTAGAGGAATATTCGCTCGATTTAACATCCTTCTCGCCTAATGGTTGGTGATTGAATGGGTCGAATGGCTTCTGGCAGGCGAAACGGGCGGAAGGGTTGATCGAATATCTGCTGTAGCTTTGCAACTTTGAAAACTTTGGAACGGAAATCGTTTCGGAGAAAAGGTCACCGTAACACATGGAGACCTTGGGTTGCAATTAGTCTCCAGAGCTGTCGAACCAATCGTTACCAGTTGAAGTTTTTTTTTTGTGAAAATCGTTTAAACTTGAAGCTTTTTTCTTCGCTGGAGGCACATTTAATGACTGAGAGCGATGTCGGAATTTTGATTGCTGCCGGCTCGTCTTCGTCGTTTTAGTCATCAAGGAAAAAAAATGGCATTCCAAAATCACTGATCAGGACGGAGTTGCTCTCTCCGTTGATGTTGCTGCTGCTGCCATCTATATTTAAGTGGGTAATTATAGCAATTATTTTCATTATAGTTTGCATCGTGTCCCGTTTGGACATATTTTTTACTTATATTGGAGGGCACTTAACGAGTTAGTGCCAGAATCTTCTTGCAATCCAATTTTGATGCTTCTGTCTGATATCGGAGCGTTATTCGGATGCAATGCAATTGTCCTTTCCCTAATTACAGTGAGCAATGTCGAGCCATCGTTCGGGAGGATCTGCCGATTTTTCACTTCGCTAATTAACTTCAAATCGATTTGCGCTGCACGCGGTCAATAATTATCGCAGGATGGTGACTTGCAGTTATGGAAATGATTGACCCTAATTTGCGTCATCTTACATAGCACCAGCAGTGTAGAAAGTTCCGACTGTCTTTCATTTGTTTAAGGAATGTATCAGGAGATGTTCTATAGTTGAACATATGCCCATAAGCTATGACCTATTTCCTTTAGTATTCGGAAAAGGGAAGATGCTACAGAACGGAATATGGTCAGTATGAAAGGATCATTTGTGCTATATGATGCATTATTACCATCAACAAACCTAATTACATGAATATTTTCTTTCATTTCAATTGTATTTTGCGATGAGCTGGAATTTAGCCTTTCATTCAAACTGAGTTTAAATATCTATATATCCTTCCGAAAAATGTCTACGATCTATACGACCATATCCTCAATCTACTTTATCTATGTGAAAAAAAACATCAACTAACCTTTTCCCTTCCAAATAATTCGAAATGACCCACTCAACTATTGCAGTTGAAAATTATGCCAAATGGTTTTAATGTCAAATGACCTTATGTCATATGGCGTTATGCCAAACGACCTAGACCCGATTTTTCAATCATTTTTACGGTGAATTTTAGTAACGGTGTTTAATTCTTCATTCCATTATATAGTGAGTTATCTATCAATTATAAAAGTTTTCCAAAAAGGTACCAGTAAACATTCGAAAAAATTTGGCAGCAATATAAAAAAATTTGAGACTAGAAATTTTCCATTTTTTTATCCTGGAACATTTTGATTTCAGTATAGAAAATTCTTCTTCTATATTTACAATTTTTGCATACAGTCACATCGTGCACTGGAAAGGACCTACATCGATCGTGCTTAAAAGTGAAGTGGCTGTTGTATGGTATCGGAACAATGGTACAGTCTATTGCACAGCGCTAGTCGTCTGGATATTTCAACTATTGAGCTTCACCATAAAATAATTAAAATGGCGGATACTAAAGTTCGAGTTAACACGCTGAAGTTTGCCTTCGGTCGTGACTCTTCGGAACCAACAGATGCGGAGATGTTTGAATTTTAATAAAAGCAGGATAATGAATTACAAAATCAATGCTGAAAAAAGTGTACTGTACAGTAGAATGAATAAGCTAGCAATAGACAGATCCAGGGGACTAGACACAAAAGATGAACTACAAATCGTTAAAACGCAATTAATGGAAATTGAGCTAAAAAGGATAGAATATTACGGATCCAGATTTTCGGGTATTTCTATGCCAGAAAATGAAAAGCTCATTTTATATGATCTTTCGAATCAGCTTCGAATTGAATTATCTTTATTTACGAGCCTTAGGGTTCATCTCGCCGAATCTGCTTCATAAGTTTGAGCAATTGAGTTTAATGGAGGTTATTAGTAAAGCAGCGAAAAAGAAGTTCAAAAGAGTCCAGGTATAGATGGACTTTCTTATTAGTTTTACGAATCTAACTTCGTGCAACTCAAAGATCATCTGCTCTGCATTCACAACGGGTATCTCGATGGACCATTAAAGCCTGAAAAAGCGTTTACTGAGGGAATCATTACATGTCTTGGCATGTCGTATATAAGTCACTATTGAGAGTTTGTTAGGACCTGGTGAAATTGCATGTACACAAGAACAGTCATGTATAGGTAATTTGAAACAATTAAGGTCACTCCTGACAGAATCCAAGTTTCAAAGTGCTCGCGTTTTAGGGGGCACACCACTCGATACGGAAGCAACGCACAACTGTCATTTTTTTGCGACGCAGCAAAGCTGAACCAACAAACATGACAGTTGTCCGCCGCCTCCGCGTCGAGTGGTGTGCCCCCGAAATCGCGAGCACTTCGAAACTTGGATTCTGTCAGGAGTGACCTTAAGATCAATTATCGTAAGAGCACAAACATCGAAACATCGAAAGGATTTATTCTGAACACAGACCTTGAGAAAGCTTTTGATAAAGTGAACCACAATTTTGTATCAAGCCTAATATGAAAAAATCCTCGTTTATAAGAATCAATAATGCAAGAAGTGGACGGTGTCAGGCCTTATGGCCGTTAGGCCGAAGGCCATTAGGCCGAAGGTCATTAGGCTGAATGGTCATTAGCCCGAATGGTCATTAGGCCGAATGGCCATAAGGCCGAATTATAAGTGAGAAGTCAGTTCATCCTTCTTTCTACTTTATTCAACATTCATCCTTTATTCTACTTTCTTCTTCCCTCTTCTTTTTTTCTTTCTTCCATTTTTTGTCCTGTTCCCTCCTTCATTCTTCGTTCTTCCGTATTCCTTTATTCTTACTTCTTCCTTTTTTTCCTTCTTCCTCCTTCCTTCTTTTTTCTTCCTTTCTTTCTTCTTCTTTTCCCTTCTTCCTCTTCCTTCTTTTTTCTTCCTTTCTTTCTTCCTCATGTTTCCTTATTTCTTTCATCCATTTACTCCCTTTACTACCACTACTCCCTTCTTTTCCTTCTGTTTATTCCTTCTTTTTCCCTTCTTTCTATTATTTTATTTCCTTCTCTCTTTCTTCTTACTTCCTTATTTCTTCCTTCTTTTTTTCCCTTTTCGTCCTTCTTTCTTTCTTCTTAAGTCATTCTTTCTTCCTTCTTTTTAACTTTTTCCCTTTTCGTCCTTCTTTATTACTTCTTTAGTCATTCTTTCTTCCTTTTTTCTTTCTTCTTTCTTCCTTCTTTCTTCCTTCTTTTTTCTCTCGTCTTTACTCCTTCTTTCTTCCTTCCTTCTTATTTCTTTCTTCCTCCTTTCTTCCTATATTTTCTTCTTTCTGTCTACTTTCTTCATTCTTTCTTCCTACTTTCTTCCTTCTTTCTTTCTTATGTCTTCCTCATTTCTCCGTTTTTTTTTCTTCTTTCGTTCTTCCTTCTTTCTTCCTTCTTTCTTTCTTATGTCTTCCTCATTTCTCCTTTTTTTCTTCTTTCGTTCTTCCTTCTTTCTTCCTTCTTGTTTCCTTCTTTCTTCCCTCTTTCTTTCTTATGTCTTCCTTATTTCTTCCTCTTTTCTTCTTTCGTTCTTCCTTCTTTCTTACTTTTTTTCTTTATTTTTTCTTGCTTTCTTCATTCTTTTTTATTTATTTCTTTTTTCTTCCTTCTTTCTTCCTTCTTTCTTCCTTCTTTCTTCCTTCTTTCTTCCTTCTTTCTTCCTTCTTTCTTCCTTCTTTCTTCCTTATTTCATCCTTCTTTCTTCCTTCTTTCTTCCTTCTTTCTTCCTTCTTTCTTCCTTCTTTCTTCCTTCTTTCTTCCTTCTTTCTTCCTTCTTTCTTCCTTCTTTCTCCCTTCTTTCTCCCTTCTTTCTTCCTTCTTTCTACCTTCTTTCTTCCTTCTTTCTTCCTTCTTTATTTCTTCTTTCTTTCTTCTTTCTTAACTCTTACTACCTTTTTTCTTCTTTCTATCTTCCTTCTTTCTTCTTTCTTACTTCTTTCTTTCTTCCTTCTTTTTTCCTTCTTTCTTCTTTCTTCCTTGTTTCTTTTTTCTTTCTTACTTCTTTAATCCTTTTTTCTTCCTCCTTTCTTACATATTTCTTCCTTCTTTCCTCCTTCTGTTTTGCTTCTTCATCCCTTCTGTTTCCCTTCTTTTTTCCTTCTTTCTTACTTATTTAATCCTTTCTTCTTCCATCTTTTTTTCTACATTCTTCATTCCTTCTGTTTTCCTTCTGCCTTTTTTTTCTTTCTTCTTTTTTTCGCCATTCTTTCTTATTTCTTCCTTCTTCATTCCTTTTTTCTTACTTCTTTCTTCCTTCTTTCTTTCTTCTTTCTTCTTTCTTTCTAACTACTTTCTTCTTTCTTTCTACCTTCTTTCTTCCTCCTTTCTTCCATCTTTCTTCCTTCTTTCTTCCTTTTTTTCATTCTCCATTCCTACTTCTTCCTCTTCCTCCCTCATTCTCGCTCCTTTCTTTTTCCTTCTTCCTCTTCCTTCTTCTTGTTTTAGCTTCTTTCTTCTTTCTCATTCTTCTCCCATTTTTCTCTCATTTCTTACTTCCCTCTTTCTTACTTCGCAGTATTCCTTTCTCACTTTTCACTTCTAAATTAATAACATCATACACTCATACAGGTATACCTCGATTATATGAAATTTTTCGATGCAATAAAGTCCATTTAATCGAATTTTTCATATAATCGAAGCTAATTTTTTTTTTCTTAAAATTTATGTTATTCGATGAAAATAAGTCTTAATACATTAAAAAATATTCATTTATTTTCCTGCAGTCCAATTCGCATGTTTTGGCCTATTTATGACAACTCAGCAGATGATGAGCTTTTGTAAGAACGTAACCCTTTCTGTCAAAAATTGTGACTCGTTTTATTGTCTCATTCAATTCTTTGACTCGTTGAAGGTCAACTTTCCTAAAGAACCCATATTTTTTCAAAACCTGAAACAACTGAAGAAAAATTGGCCTAATTCCACTTCTAAATCGGGTGAATGTTAGGCCAAGTGAGCGCATGAGCATTGCATGAGCGTTTAAGGATCACTCGTTTGCTGAACGGTTAAACAGCAACACGCACATTCTGGATATTCAATTTCTTTTCCTGTCGTTAAGCATCAATATAATCCGCAAGCCTTGTGCTGAACAAATATGAATGCGGCCGAGGGATATTCGACAAAACTTATTTAAATATAAAGATTTCTTGTGGATTTTTCAGTTCAAATCATAATCAAGTTCATCCAGAAAAAAAAAATTAGCACACATTGAAATAAACTATTCCAGTTTCCTGCTAACAAAATCCGTGGGTCAAATTTACTGGATGTTATTGCGCCATCTGCTCTTCTACACGTAATTTCATGCACCAAAAGAAGGAAAAGGTTTGAAACAAATATCGAACAGTTAAATATGGCATCCTTATCTCATCACTTGCTTCTCATACTGTAAGATTGACAATTCACTTCTCGTTTTCGTATAGCAGAGATCACCTATACATACGCGTTATATTTCCCTACTTATTTGTAAGGACGTGGCCAAGGGTGCTGTTGATTTATGCAATATACAAGTACAACGAAATTTCCAACGTGAAAATGGTGAATTAATCCAGTCAGCCGAACATATGATTCAATGTGGGATTTCATATATAGGTTCGAAAACATGATTTACTGGCCTTTACTTGCCCCAATTTACCCTAATAAAAATAAAATCAATGTAAAATATGACATAGAATATTCAATAGCTTTTCAGAAACCCAAATCACGAAAAACAATTTGGGCGAAAAAAATTGTCCATATAATCGAGGTAAAGAGTCCATATAGTCGAAGTCCATATAATCGAGGGTCCATGTAATCGAGGTATACCTGTATTTGGATATCATGTTTCGAATTGGCTTAGCAGTCAACACTAAATGACGAGTACAAAGCAAGCGCCATAAAAACCGCATTCATTACCCATCGAACGATAGGTGAAAAATTAATTTTCAGTGCAAAACGAAAACAAACCGGCTGGCTCTCCCATACTAAAATCCAAGATGGCTGAATCGTGAGTTTGGCAAATTGGAACACCTAGTGGTGTATTCATCTTGGTAGTGTGGAAAACAGATTGCTTGGTTGGTTCAATCACTGTACCCATCGAACGGCGAACGGTGGTTGCTCCGACAACGGTTGCGGGTTTACTCGCCGCCACCAACTAGTTACCTGGCAACGGTTGTAAGCAAATCCTTCGAACTACGAGTAATCAGAAGCCATCTGAAACTCATCGGCACCAGATCACAAATGAAGAGTTACCTCTAACCTCTAAGTATTTTCAAGAATTGTCAGCGAAATCGGTGTGTGCGTGATTTGCCATGAAGAAACAGAAGGTTCCAGATTCACTAGCACCGCGACAGCTAAGAGCAGAACCTGAAAATCTCGACACTCTCAACAATCCGGAACTAATGAAAAGTGTCCGCGAGGGAGATGTTTTAGCTTGAAATGGCTATCTTTACCATAAGAACAAACGCGTGAGTAATTCAAGACAAAATTTTCAAAACGACTTATCTGCTTTTGTAAACAAAGATTCAAACGACGATTTGACGAATCTGATAGCTCACCCACGCAAACCAACACCATGAACAAGTAGCGGAAACTTTCACCTACCGGAAACCTTCACCTGAATATTATTCAGTCAAGAAAACAATCCTTTCTCTAAAGCATTTTTTTTTTCATTCTACAGGTTGAAACCCAGTACTACTGGGAGTGTAGCCGTCGTAAGTATGCGAAAGAAGGTGCCGAAACCTGTCCAGCTCGGCTTGTCACGGAGTTCATCTGTGAAAGTCGTAAAGTCGTGTCCGGTGATGCTGCAAGACATTCGCATGAAGCCGATCCCATATCTGTAGAAGCTCTTCGCCTCCGAAATGGTGTAAAACTTTCCGCTGCTGGAGATATCGGCTCATCGACGCGTATCATTCAAAGGGTTTCAGGCAACGATTGTCCTACGATGCACAACGAAAATTTATCAAGTGGTCGAAACCAGCAACACAGTCTGAACCAGAAACAATCAATGACTTCGAAGTTCCGGATCAACTGCGTCTTACTTTGGACGGACTTCCATTTTACCGGGGAAATGCGGAGGTAAATGGGGAAAAATCTGTTATATTCAGTACAGATCAGGATCTCAAACGGTTGGCTTTGTCCAAGTATTGGGTAGCTGATGGCACCTTCGATACTGTGCCAGGCATTTTTCGTCAACTTTTTACGATTCACGGCAGCATTGGGCCTGAGCATATCCATACGGTTCCTCTTGTTTATATCTTAATGACATGCAAGACCGAATAATTATATCGCGAGACCTTGGCACAGTTGTCGAATTCTGGTACTGAATCAGACATCGAATTGGTTCCTAACGTGATTTTAACGGACTTTGAAAAAGCCATGATTAATGCTTTCGATCACGAATTTCCTGACGCAGAGAAAGTTGGACGCTTCTTCCATTTTTCGAAAAATTTGTGGAAAAAGGTCCAAACATCAGGTTTAATACCGTTGTTTGGCAAAAATGGGGACAAGATGTACGAAGCATACAAGAGGATTCAGGCATTGGCTTTTATGCCCGCCGCAGACATACCCCGCAGATTTGTTGTTGCAGAAAAACCTACACCGGAGAAAATGCGCATAGTTTTCGAGTATGTTGAAGAAACATATGTGCTGGGTAGGAGGAAGGCCGGTAAAAAATCTCGGCGTACGCAGCCGATGTACCCTCCAACTATGTACAACAATGTACGAGATGATTTGCCACATACCATGAACCAGGTAGAATCGTGTCATAGTAGGTGGTCCAAAATTGTAGGTGCCCATCATGTCAAGACTACTATTTCTGGCTGGTGGCGGAGACAGTAAAAGGAAGGAGTACCAACTAAAAAATAATCGCTTAAAGAAAGTGGCGATGAATTACGGCGAGTCCGATGCACTATGGTCCAGGATACAGATTTACGCGGAAAGATGCATTTTACGCCAAAACTATATTTTTTACAAAAAACTGTTGTTCTACAAAATTGTTCGAAATAGTAAGGCCATCATTATGGTGCAACCAAAAAATAGGGTGGCCCACCATATAAAAAAAATAGAAAATATTTTTTTATTTCTCGGAATATTGACAAGTTATGTTCTACAAAGTTGTAGCGCAGCTTATTCCAATCAATTTTGCTAAAAAAACTTTTTCTGTAGCTCTTAAGTTGGCTGATTTAGAGCAATTTTACCTAATTGGATTAGGGTGTACCTCACAAAAACAGTATTTTTGATCTACTTTTTTTGTTTTAGATTTCTCGAAAAAGTTGTCTTCAGGTGACTTTTAGAGCTTAAAAAATTGCAACTTTTGATGGGTGAATATGCTCAATATCTTTTTCCGATCAAAAGTTATAATCGTTTTTCTGTCAAAATAACATTTTTTCATAGTTGATATCTCCGGTTAGGGCAGACCAAAAAAATATGTTTACACAGCATTTAAAAGAGAAATTCATATTCTTTGTTATGTAAAAAAATTGGGGATTGTTATTTTTTTTATCTTAAGTTTTACTAATTTCACTAAAATACTGTTTTTGTAGGTACACCCTAATCCAATTAGGTAAATTGCCCTAAATCAGCCAACTTAAGAGTTACAGAAAAAGTTTTTTAACAAAATTGATTGGAATAAGTTGCGCTACAACTTTATAGAACATAACTTGTCAATATTCCGAGAAATAAAAAAATATTTCCTTTTTTTTATATGGTGGGCCACCCTATTTTTTGGTTGCACCATAATGATGGCCTTACTATTTCGAACAATTTTGTAGAACAACAGTTTTTTCTAAAAAACATAGTTTTGGCGTAAAATCTGTATCCTGGACCATCTTCTTCTTCTTAATTGGCATTACATCCCCACACTGGGACATTGCCGCCCCGCAGCTTAGTGTTCATCGTTAAGCACTTCCACAGTCATTAACTGCGAGGTTTCTAAGCCAAGGTACCATTTTTGCATTCGTATATCATGAGGCTAACACGATGATACTTTTATGCCCAGGGAAGTCGAGGCAATTTCCAATCCGAAAATTGTCTAGACCGGCACCGGGAATCGAACCCAGCCACCCTCAGCATGGTCTTGCTTTGTAGCCGTGCATCTTACCGCACGGCTAAGGAGGGTCACATCCTGGACCATAGTGCGATGTAATAGATTATTTGAATGCTATCGCACATTTGCACATTTAAATATTGTGAATGAATGTTTTCTATGAATAAAATTAATGCGAATTTCATAATAACTAAAATTGGTTTATATTTTTAACTAGTTGACCCGGCAGATGTTGTCCTGCGTAGTAGGCGAAAATGTTCGTTGTAAACTGCCCATGAGAAGTTTGCATACAAATCTAAATTCTAGCTTTTCACGGTTTACTCGACCTTATTCGTGATTTTTACATTAGGAAATATTATATAAACCCGTCGGAAACTATAACGAATGTAACTGCTGAAGGAATAATAAAATCTATCCAGCCGTTTTTGAGTTATGCGGATACGAACACAGACCATTTCATTTTTATTATATAGATTAGATATCTCTGAAGACAGCATAGAAGAAACTAAGAACTATTGAGGAAACTTTTATATTTTTACAAAACCGTTCCCCTCTCACTGCTTCCTTCTCATTTCTCTCTTCCCACTTCTGTCTTCACACTTCTCACTGCTTACATCTAAGTTTCCCCTACTCATTGCTCACTTCTCACTTCTCATTGCCCACTCCTCTCAGCTCACAGCTCGCTGTCCACTACCCACTTGTCACACCCTAGCAGCACATATGTTCCACATAGGTTACTGAAACCTATATGTGACCGGATTCAGTCACAATCAAGTTGCTGCAACCAATTTTGACCGATTTGTGCTACTCGGGCAGCTCATATTCCACTTCTCACGAATCACTGCCCATTTCATACTTCTCACTTCTCATTGCTCACTTCTCACCCCTCAATGCTCACTCCTCATTGCTCATTTCTAACTGCTTAGTTTCCACTCCTCACTTTTTTTCTCATTGCTCACTTCTCGCTTGTCACTGCCCATTTCTCGCGTCTTACTACTCATATATCATTTCTCACTACTCAAATCTTACTGCTCACATCTCACTTCCCACTGTTAACTTCTCACCTCTCGCTTCTTACTATTCACTTCTCACTATTCACTTTTCCCTGCTCACTGTTAACTCCTTACTGCTCAATCCTCATTGTTCACTATTCTCTTCTTATTACACACTTCTCACTGCTTATTTCTTACTTCTCACTTTTTACTGCTCACTCCCCACTGCTCAGCTCTCACTTCTCATTTATCACTGTTCTCCTTTCAGTTCTCATTAGGCATAATAACCATTCGGCCTAATGACCATTCGGCCTAATGACCCAGCATCGAAGTGGACCACAACAATTCAAAGAGGTTAAGGAGATCAAAGTCCTAGGTGTGTTTTTATCAGAAAAGTGGTCGTTTATGATAAAACAGAACTTTGATAAATTAGTCAAAGAGATTCAGTTTCGTCTAAGTTTGCATAGAACGAGGAATCTAAATTTGGTCCAAAGAACATGGCCAGTGAATATGTTTGTTCTCTCAAAACTGTGGTACATTTGCCAAGTATTTCCTCCGAACAATCAACAAATAGCAAAATTACTAAAAACTGTGGGATGCTTTATTTGGGGTCAACAAATATTCAAGATGGAACGAAATCGATTGTATTTAGATTTCGAGAGGGGTGGCATCAAACTTATTGATGTTGAATCAAAAGCCAAAACCATGTTCGTCAAGAATATTTTAAACTTAGGAGGAGATCCAAATGATGAAGATTCAGTTTTATAAAGCCACCCAAAGCCTCAGTTTTTAAGCAGGAACGCTAAGGAATGTTATGAAAACTCATATGTGAATATGTACGTTATGTGGAAGATATTGATTTGGAAAATGTATTGGAGGTAACCACTTTCCCTTCGATGGGACTCGAACCCATGACCCTACAGTACGCTAGACTGGTGCTTTAACCAACTAAGCTACGAAGGACCTCCGTCGGCCTTCGCAACCTAGAGGCTACTGAACGAGCTCGAGTGTCCCAAATTGGACGTATAGTCAAATCACTCGCAATTCATTTCTCAATCCAATACTTCCACATGTGTATTGTACACGTCCACATTAGAGGAGCGTGAGTATTTAGAATGTCTGGCGGCTATACACATTCTTCATCAGCAACTGTTCTGATCAAGTGAGGTTGTGTAAGCTATTTGCCAGTAGAAAGGGATTTGCCAGTAGAAAAGGATTGAGAAATGGATTGCGAGTGATTTGACTATTTGATTACTTTTACTATTTGATACTTTTATGCTCAGGGAAGTCGAAGCAATTTCCAATACGAAAATTGTCTACACCGGCATAGGGAATTGAACTCAGCCACCCTGGGCATGGTCTTGCTTTGTAGCCGCGCATCTTACCGCACAGCTAAGAAGGGCACTGTCACCTATCAGCACTGAAAAAAAGCGCTGATAGGTGGATAGGGCCCCTCATTCACATAAATTTATATTTAATGTAAAAATCCCTATTAAATGAAACTTGTTGCAAACAGATCGGTGAAAGGTAAGAATTAGAAAAGGGACACAGTTTCTACGTGATGTTTATACAGCAAGAATTGAATTTTATTCATAGCTTCTGAGCCCATAGTCCGGCGTGTCCAGTTTTCAATAGGAGACAATGTGACAAAATTTTCGGTCGAGTTCAATTTTCTGCCAGCGTATCGTATCGGTGCCGGTCTAGACATTTTTCGGATCGGATCTCGACTTCCCTGAGCATGAAAGTATCATCGTGTTGGCCTCATGATATACCAATGCAGAAATGGTAGCTTGGCTTAGAAACGTCGCAGTTAATAACTGTGGAAGTGCTTAATGAGCACTAAGCTGCGAGGCGGCTATGTCCCAGTGGGGGATGTAATGCCAAAGAAGAAGAAGATGTGGATCAGACTGTAAGGCAAAATATAAATAATATTGTATTGCATTACTAATTACATCGTTTAACCCAAACTTTGAGAAAAACAATTTTGCTTCGATTATATGGACAAACTAACATGACATAACGTGACATGTGGCCATAAAGTCAATTGGAAAGTGATTTTTTGTAATAATCTGGGGTGACGGGCTTACTCACGTTTCCCCTACTATATTTCGAGAGTAGCATCGCTTCTATCCACCACCAGATCCGCTGTGGTTTGGGACCAGGGATTGAACTTATCATTTCATTATCATTTAGTATTCAGTCAATAACTCATTCCAGAGGCGGAATTCCAAAATGTGTTGTATGGCGGACTTCTAGCGCTGATTTCCCTTTACAACTTTGTTTAAGGGTACATTGCTCTATATCTAATATTAACAGCGTGAAACGCAAGTATCACTCAATTTACTAAATGATAAGTGTTATTATCATTTAGTATATTAAATGATACTAGCGTTTCCCGCGGTGAATAATAGACATAGAGCAATGTACCCTTAGACAAAGTTGTAGAGGAGAATCAGCGCTAGTAGTTCACCATACAACACTTTTCGGAATTCGGCCTCTAGAATGAGTTATTGGCTGAATACTAAATGATAATGAAATGATAAGTTCAATCCCTGTTTGAGACTTATCACTACCTTTTAAATGGACGCAATACATTTTGTAACAAGCATGCTGATGTAATTTCAGAATATTTTTTGAATTTTGAACCGCAAACATGGCATCCATAATCAAGCAGATAGCGATCTAAATTATCAACAATGCCTTTGCAGAGGCATGCAACCAACAGCCAACAATGTAGTGCTGCCAATAATGGAAGGATGCATAAAAACATAACTCTCTGCAATTTCACCAGCTTCCTTCAACAACTATTTAGAAGATGTTCTGATTCCATGTTCCATCAAAGTGCATGTCTCAAAGAGCCTTCGCTTTAATTAAATTTGTTTCATTATCTTGAAACTCGGCTCGGCTTGGCCGACAATTTATCCACCCACTTGCAGCAGCTTTCCTACGATGCAATGGTGCTCATAGAAATGATACACGATATCGATCCCCTTCCAAGTCCACCTTAAAAACAGTTCACGGCCTCATCATCACCATCATCGGCATCGGATGTTGTATCGGATCTTAGGATCACAAGAGTTGTGTTTGCTTCCGCATCGAATTGCTTACCCCAGCACAGCAGTCGGATTGGAATCCGAACGGATAGCGGGAAGCAGCACTAGCTACAAGGAAGATTGTGGGTAATTTGAGAGTTCTTCTGGTAAGAGAGCAAGGTGGATACCGTTTGCATTACTGCTGACTCATCTAGACGGGAGCTATACGGATGAGGGTCTTTCGTTGAATTGTATTACTGCCGTCGATGATAAGGATTGCAGCATAATATCGCATCATGAGATAGAGGGGAATCTTTGTTTCATCTGTATAGGAAGAGAGCCAAGAAGAAGTATTAATTTTCCTTTATTACTGTTTCAGTAGAGTCAAGCAGACTACCGGGTTGATTTTATCCTCGAAGAAGTTTATATTGCAGGTTTCCAATTCCAGCCTTGTTTAATAACTGCAAACATCTTCATATAGGTTATCGGGAAAGATTGTGGCTCGGAACTGTAATGATTGGCTGAAATCGGAAGTGATTCGATGTAAATGGGAGCCTGTGAACAGCCTCGTTTAATCAACTGATTGATTATTACGAAATGGTCAGCATGAATTGGATTAATTGCCGTTATACTGACAACTGATATCCAGTGCTACTCGGTGGATGCTACATAGTGAAATATCTGATTTGAAATTAAAGCGATATGTTCTCTTGAAATTGAATTTCCACTCCAAACCACCGTATCAATCAACTGTCAGCACCACTCAACGTTCGGGTGCTAGAAAACCCTTTGAATAATTTAATCATGATTGATTGATTGACTGATTAGCACCGGATGGATCCTGTGCGCCCTTTGCACACCCTCGGAAAAACCTGCTACTTTTCTCTACGGTTCACCCACGTAGCGCAAATCCTACAAACAAAACCCAAAAACGAAAAGAGTTTTCACGCGAAACTCAACCGGCCACGTGACAAAATTCCCATCAGTTGAACTCACAGCCGTATTGGGCGTTAATCCTTCAACCCGAAACAAGGGGCTGCGCTCTGAAAATGAAACAATCCATCTCGGCACAATTAGGGTATTCAAAATCTCTTCCCACACCTCTCGGAGCTGTCCGTGAAATGCGTCAAATATTGACTGCCTTCAGCCCTCCGGGAAGTTTCGCG
This sequence comes from Armigeres subalbatus, assembly GCF_024139115.2. NCBI lineage: Eukaryota > Metazoa > Arthropoda > Insecta > Diptera > Culicidae > Armigeres > Armigeres subalbatus. The sequence goes on along the minus strand of NC_085141.1, from coordinate 389,710,269 downwards.
GTCGGCCGATTGTAAGTTGAGGTGGAATTGTTAATCTGCCGGACCCGGAGAGCTCGCCACCACAATGAAGGGCAGCAAATAATTTAATTGAAAATGTCCTGCAGCAGTCAATTATTTTAGCTTCAGTTGCCGAAGAAGTTTGTAGTAGGACGTGATACGCCCCCGCTTGGGAAGGGTGAGTTGAACCTTCTCCGAGGTGGCAGATGGTACAGAGAAGAAAAGGCCTTTCCACGAACCGAGTTTGATGGGATCGGATCGGATTGATTGTGCTTTGATCCTTTGTTGTTGGCAGATGTAGCGAGCTTGGGCCACCTCGGGAATGGGATGTTTCGCTATTATAATTTCACAATTAGATTCATCTGTTACTGGAAGGTGGAGCAACGTGCTAAAATATGAGGACTGATGAAATTTCGACTTAGACATCTGATATTGTGTTTAGATAATTTATTTAATCGAAACATGGAATATTATTTGACTTGACATAGATTTTAGAAGATAAATTGATTAGTTGCAGTTTAGCTCATAACATCAGACAGCAATTATTATTCTATAATAATTAGGCGAATTGGACAAAGTAATCGAACAAAAAAAATAATCAACTGCGTAACTGCATCGAGTCGAGAGTGTCGCCTGTGACCTCTAGCATTACATCATCCGCAAAGCCTTCTATTTGCACTCTAGCCGGGAGATTTAAGCCGAATACTCCGTCATACATGATATTCCACAGAATCGGTCTGAGGGTCGAACCCTGACACTTCAATAGACTGCTAACCAGCGTCGGTGTCGACTAACAATATCCTGTTCTGAAAATAGCTTTTCAGAATCCTGCATAGATAATCCGGGACTTTCAAGTGATGCAGGGAATCAGCTATAGCTACCCAGCTAGCGTTATCAAATGCATTATTTACATCTAGTGTAATCAATGCCCAGTAAGTGGGCCGAGGTAAACAACCCTTCAGGGAAGTTCGAGATGTTTTGGGAGATCGTGATAAGGTCTATATGCAGGCCATTTATAGTTTTCTTTGTGCTTCTGATAACAAAATCTAATAGTTTGTTTTTTTTTCTTTCTTCAAAGTTTTTTTTCTGTGTTTAGTCTCTGCTTTCTGTTCCGTAGAGCACCATAGCTCTTGCCATCCGGAAGATGCTCCCAGTCAAACCATTCCTCGAGCACGACGACACGCCACATCGTCCCTGACGCCAAATACCCGGATGAGAAGCTGAAATTCCCTGATCCAAAATCCTTAGCCCCGTCCATCCTTAAACATTGTAAACTAACTTCGAGTCACCAAGAGTACGTTGGCTTCTACCCCTCTATTACTAACTGAAAAAATAAATGATATTGATTATATATCGCAAAGAACCATAACTCCGTAAAGTGTTATACACGCCTGAGCCTTCCAAATAAACGAACTTGGAAAACAAAATCAATGCACAGTACATAATACCTCTCCTATTCAAAGCACGCGCTATCTTAGCCGTTTCCGTTACCGACCGAATTGCTTCAATGGTAGAACGGCCTTTACGGAACCCATACTGGTTGCTTGATAAGGCCGTTAGAGGCAGCTCCTGAACATATCTGGAGCGGCAAGAATCGCGTGCTTAAGGACCAGGTTAACCTGGTCCTAATTAGGAATACAATCCGGACCTGGTGCCTTATTTAGCTCAAGTTTTCTTGCAACGGCAATAGGCTCATCGTTAGTCAGTAGCAGTACCACGTTTACTGACTCGTACGATGTGGCGGAGTCGTGATTCGGGACCAACGATCCTCCCTATCACCTTCAACGATCCTGGCTATCATCTCCGGGGATTTCTCAAGAGGTGTGCTTTTGGTCCTAGCCATTACTATCCTGTATGTATCCCTATATGGAGTATTATTGGCCATCCTACACAGCTCTTCAAAGCAGGCTTTCTTACTAACATTTTGAAGGATTGAGCACCATCCTGTTCGTTTCACACCAGCCAACAAAAATGTTTAGTTGGTCTTGTAGGTACATTGCATCGGCAGCACACTTCATAGTAAAATACAATTTAAAATCATCTGCGAATGACAGCTTGCAACAGCTTAGAAGACAATTTACGTCGTTGAGGTACAGTAGGAATATAAACGGCCCAAGATGACTTCCTTGTGGAATCCCTGATGTGACTTCAAATGTAGACGAGCAGTGATTACCGATTTTTACAGACATACAGCGTTTGGTCAAATATGATTCAATCCACTTGAGAAAATCTCCCTCAAAACCAAGACGTGCCAGCTTTGCTACTACAATCTGGTGATTGATTTTATCAAAAGCTGCAGAGAAATCAGTATAGATGGCATCTGTTTGATAACCGTTTTCCATCTCGCGAACAATCGAGGAAGTATAATATATCAGGTTCGTAACCGTTGATCTGTTGGAAGTAAAACCATGTTGATGCTCAGAAATGTAGCTGCTGCAATTGAATGTCATGTAATCCAGAATTAACTTCTCAAATAATTTCGATGCCGCGCTTAAAGATGCGATTCCACGATAGTTTGAAACTACTCTTCTGTTCCCTTTCTTGAAGATTGGAAAACATAGGATTCCTTCCAGATGTCAGGGAAAATACCATTGCGAAGTGATAGGTTAAATATTGTTACAAGTGGTAATGAGACGGAGGATATACAGTTGCGAAGTACGATTGAAGGAATTCCATCGGGGCCAGGATTCGTTGAGATTTTTAAGTTCCTGCCAGTCGATTCAACCTCCTGAATTGTAACCGTTGTTAACCTTCCGAATGCTGGATACTGAAAAATGTTGGGCGGTGCTTGAAGAGTGTCGTCTCTGGATAGGCGTTCATCAGTGAAGACAGTACAAAAGTGCGAGCGGAATAATTCTGCGATAGCTTCAACCGTAGAAGCATTCAAAACACTGTTGGTCATAGTTGATGGAAGTCCCTTCTCTTTTCGCTGTTCGTTCACATGCCACTAGAAGTTCTTAGGATTAGACCTCAGTTTATTCTGGATATCTGTTTGGTATGCATAGTAAAGCCGTTTGCTTAGTCGTTTGTATCTGTTGTTGGCTACACTGCCGCTAATCGCAAGTCGAGCACATCTGTATATGGGCGCCCACTTGCGGTTAGCGGCAGTACAGTATAACGTCGTTTGTTGTTGACATTTCTATGCTTAGAAAATACCCGCAGTGCCCGTCGTTTTCTCGATTTTAGTCTTTGCAGCAACGTGTTCGACCATGCAGGATGTTTTGGTTCATTCACTATTTTTTTTGGAACGTACTGGTCAATCGCATAAAGCAAGATATTGGAATATATTGCCGTGGCGTCATTTACTTCACAAGTTGATAATAAGTTCCTCCAATCGATGCTTTCCAGGAACAGATTCATGGACTGAAAGTTTGCTCGATTATAGTCATAATAGATTGTAAGGGTTATTCTGAAATGCGATTAATTTCAATTAGGAAGCTAAAGCTCATATTGATTTAGATCAATTGTTAACTCACAAAAACCTGAAAAAACTTGGAAATATTTAAGGATTGATCATTTACTGATAAATTCCAATGCAAAATAAGGATTTGTTGTAAAATCTACGGCAACCATAGAAATAAATCCCATTTGATACTAAAACAACTGGACTAAAATTTCACGTTTTCTCGATGACAAGACAATACAGATAGTTCAGTATTTTATTTGAATTTTCTTTGTTCAATCAAAATCTTAGAAATTTCAAAATCTGAAAAAATGTTATCTGACATTGATGCAAAATTCTTCGTGTTTAGCCTTCTTATCGCAAAATATAATAATTTCCCGTAGTTCAAAAACTTGATCAAATACATTAAACTTGCTGTAGCGTTTCGATGAGAGGGATGATGAATACAATTTATTCTCTGCATTTATTTATGCAAAGTAGAAAATTTTCTAGAAGGGGCTAGTAAAATCCTAGGTGGGGCTAAAGCCCCGCTAGTTTCCCTGTAGTTACGCCAATGGGAAGGTGTGCCCTTTCCTCTACGGGCACTCCCCTTCTTGGCCAATGGCGCCTTCGCCTCTTCTACCGCTTTTCGCTCCTTCTTCGCCTTTTTGGGATTCACAACTTCCTCCCGGCGAACTTCGGTAGTCCTCGTAGAAGGAGGAACTGGTTTCCGTCGTTCCTTAGGGTTGGCAACCTGCTCAGCCTTCTCCCGACGGGTATTAGTATCCTTCTTCTCGTGCAATACCGGCTCGGCGCTAGCTCCCTTCAGGTGGGTTGTCCTACTGACCTTACTTAGCTTTGGACTTGCTCCAGTGACAGCCATGCGTCTGCGGAGTTCTGCAGTCTGGATTTTTGGCAGCTGCTTTTCTTCAGTAAGGACTCGAATCTTCGAATTGGCTTCCTTCCTGGCCTCCTCCGCTTGGCTCACTGCCAACTCTTTCTCCTCGGTAAGTTGGCGGATCTTTCGTTCCGCCTCCTTACTTGCCTGCAGCAAGGACTTCCACTCCTGCTTTGCTTCTACAACTATGTTGCAGAGGGTCAGCACGAACTTCCCATATTGTCACGGTCATATTGTGGACCATATTGTCACGCTCCGCATCATTCTGGAGCAGGTCAACGAGTTCCAAAAATCCCTTTACTTGGTATTCATTGACTACGAAAAAGCTTTCGACCGTCTCAATCACGAGAATATGTGGGACGCCTTGAAACGCAAGGGGGTTCCTGAGAAAATCATCGGCCTCATCGAAGCACAGTACGAGGCCTTTTCGTGTAGAGTGTTGCACAATGGGGTCCTGTCAGACCCTATCCGGGTCGTAGCTGGTGTGAGGCAAGGATGTATTCTATCACCGTTACTGTTCCTCATCGTAATCGATGAGATTCTGGTAGATGCGATTGACCGTGAACCAAACCGTGGGCTGTGATGGCAGCCTATAACCATGGAGCACCTAAACGACTTCGAATTGGCGGATGATGTTGCACTCCTCGCGCAACGGTGCTCTGATATGCAGAGTAAGCTCAACAACCTTGCCGAGCGCTCCTCCTCGGCAGGTTTAGTCATCAACGTCAACAAAACCAACGGTGACTCCTTCCAGTTTCACAGTAGCCGGGCAACCAGTGGAGAATGTTGAAAACTTCCAATATCTTGGTAGCAAAATGGCGTCAGACGGCGACATAGGCGCACGGATCAAGAAAGCAAGGGCTGCCTTTGCGAGTTTAAGAAATATCTGGAAAAACAGGCAGATAAGTGAACGCACCAAAATATAAATTTTCAACTCTAACGTGAAATCTGTGCCGTTGTACGCTAGCGAAACATGGTGTGTATCAGTGGAGAACACTCAACGGCTGCAGGTGTACGTTAACAGATGCCTGCGGTATATAATTCGGGCCTGGTGGCCTCACAACTGGATCTCAAACAACGAGCTCCATCGTCGTTGTCACCAGAGGTCGATAGCTACAGAAATTCGGGATCGGAAGTGGGGCTGGGTCGGCCACACTCTATGTAGGGGCGGAAACAAAATCTGTAAACAAGCATTAGACTGGAACCCAGCGGGACATCGCAGCAGAGGCAGACCCAGAGGCTCATGGCGGCGAAGCCTCAATAAAGAAATAAAAGAAAACGACCGTAATATAACCTGGCAACAGGTTAAAGCGATAACCGGGCAACGCTCAGGATGGAGATCTTTCAAGTCGGCCCTTTGCACCACCAGAGGTGTACAGGATCCATAACTTCGGATCTCCAGAAAATCCGGGAGGATATTGCCCGGCTGAAGAATAACAAAGCCCCTGGGGTTGGCGAAGACTACAAAGAGAGCTATTTAATCACGGTGGTGAGGCACTGGCTAGAGCGCTGCACTGGGTCATTACCAAGGAGGGAGTTTTGCCACAGGAGTGGATGGAAGGTGTCGTGTGTCCCATCTACAAAAAGGGCGATAAGCTGGATTGTATCAACTAAACTACCGCGCAATCACATTGCTGAACGCCGCCTACAAGGTTCCAAATTTTATGCCGTCGACTAGCACCAATTGCAAGGGAGTTCGTGGAGCAGTACCAGGCGGGTTTTATGGGCGAACGCTCCACCACGGACCAGCTGATCGCCAAGTACTGCCGAAATTCCGCGAATACGACGTTCCCACTCATCATCTATTCATCAATTTCAAAGCCGCATATGATATAATCGAATCTGTGTCAAAAGGTCGAAGGTCAAAAGGTCGAAGGACAAAAGGTCGAAAGGACAAAAGGTCGAAAGGACAAAAGGTCGAAAGGACAAAAGGTCGAAAGGACAAAAGGTCGAAAGGACAAAAGGTCGAAAGGACAAAAGGTCGAAAGGACAAAAGGTCGAAAGGACAAAATGTCGAAAGGACAAAAGGTCGAAAGGACAAAAGGTCGAAAGGACAAAAAATCGAAAGGACAAAAGGTCGAAAGGACAAAAGGTCGAAAGGATAAAAGGTCGAAAAGACTAAAGACCGAAAGGACAAAAGGTCGAAAGGATAAAATGTCGAAAAGACGAAAGGACAAAAGGTCGAAAGGACAAAATGTCGAAAGGACAAAAGGACAAAAGGTCGAAAGGACAGAAGCTCGAAAGGACAAAAGGTCGAAAGGACAAAAGGGCGAAAGGGGAAAAGATCGAAAAGACAAAAGATCGAAAAGACAAAGATCGAAAGGACAAAATATCGAAAGGACAAAAGGTCGAAGGGACAAAAGGTCGAAAGGATAAAAGGTCGAAAAGACTAAAGACCGAAAGGACAAAAGGTCGAAAGGATAAAATGTCGAAAAGTCGAAAGGTCGAAAGTCAAAATTGAAGAGATAAAGGTCGAAAGTAAAAAAAATGAAAGTAAAAAAGGTCGAAGGAAAAGAGGGTCGAAAAAATAACAGAAGGTTGAATGAAAAACAGGTAAAAAAAATTAAAGTTTCCCGTATGAAGGCGGTCATGGGCGTTAGAGGGTTACTAGTTGACTTCAAAATGAAACACAAACATTCACAAATCACGTAAGGGAGGGGGTTGAGCGAAGTGTGATGATCTATACAAAGGGAGGGAGGGTTGAAAATTCGCTATTTTTGCGTTACGTAATTAATGGATCTTCCCTAATGCAAGTTTTGGCAATGCCATACCCCTCCCAACTTCACAGCGTAACGTAACGATTTCTAATAATAAAAATAAATGTATTTTGTATGTTCGTGAATAGTTAGGCCGTTACAAATATTTAATTAACTTTTTGTCCTACTGGTCTGCGAAATGTCAAGGGGGGCGCTGATAATAAAAAATAAATATTAAAATGAAAAAAATTAATAAACTCCTCGGATTTGTTAAAGAATGTTTTGAAAATCCTCAAAATTATCCGAATTTTATTTTGTTGCAACCTCAAAATATTATTTTTTGGCAAAAAAATCTGAGGGGGGAGGGGACAAAATAGATTTTAAATATTTTTATCGGCCTTACTTAAAAACAAATTTTGTGAACAAAAACGTATCATCTTTTGAGCACAGAAAAATAAATTACTGTCATTAGAAGATGGTACAGTTAAGCTAAAATTATATATTTTGAATTATCATTTTGATGAAAATGAGTGAAGAACTATTTTCATGAATTGCAATTGAAGTTGATAAAGCCTAGAAATACTTTGATAAAAATAAGAATACCCTATGTTTTAACAAAAGGAAAATTCTAGAATGAAATGTTTTCAAGTGTTGGTATTTCATATGCGGTAGAAAAATGCGAAACTCGAAAGAAAAGGTTATGAATAAAAGAATGAAAAGAATCAACAATAAAAATAAGGTTAAACACAAAAAAATATTAACGTGCGAAACTTGAATGACAAGCCTTTGATTAAAAGAAGGAAAAATTCAACAATAAAATATAATCAGGCGAAACACAAATAAATATAAATATGTGAATCTCGAAAGAACGGCCTATGACTAAAAGAAGGAAAAATTCAACAATAAAATATCAGGTAAAACATAAATGTGCAAAGGAATGGTTGATCAACACTTGATGTTTTGTCCAATTTTTTAGACCTTCGACCTTTTGTCCAACAACCACAATTTCTATCTTTTGTTCTTTCAACTTTTTGTCTTTCGACTTTTTCATTTTCGACCCTTTGTCTTTCGACCTTTTTGCTTCCGACCTTTTGGCTCAGATTTTTTTGTTCGACCTTTCGACCTTTTGTTCTTTCGACCTTTTGGCTTAGATTTTTTTGCTTAGACCTTTCGACCTTTTGGCCTTCGACCTTTTGACCTTCGACCTTTTGACCTTCGACCTTTTGACCTTCGACCTTTTGACATTCGACCTTTTGTCCTTCGATCTTTTGGCTCAGATTTTTTTGTTTCGACCTTTTGTCCTTTCGACCTTTTGACCTTCGATCTTTTGGCTCAGTTTTTTTTTGTTTCGACCTTTTGACCCTTCGACCTTTTATCCTTTCAACCTTTTATTCTTTCGACCTTTTGTCCTTTCGACCTTCTGACCCTTCGACCTTTTGACTCAGATTTTTTGTTTCGACCTTTTGACCCTTCGACCTTTTGTCCTTTCGACCTTTTGACCTTCGACCTTTTGTCCTACAACCGATATAATCGATCGGGACCAGCTATGGCAGCAGCACGAACACGGATTTCCGGATAAACTGACACGGTTGATCAAAGCAACGATGGATCGGGTGATGTGCGTAGTTCGAGTTTCAGAGGCATTCTCGAGTCCCTTCGTAACACGCAGAGGGTTACGGCAAAGTGATGGTCTTTCGTGTCTGCTATTCAACATCGCTTTGGAAAGGGTAATACGAAGAGCAGGGATGAACACGAGTGGTACAATTTTCAATAAGTCCCTCCAGCTAGTTGGCTTCGTTGACGACATAGATATTATGGCACGTAACTTTGAGAAGATGGAGGAAGCCTACATCAGTCTGAAAAGGGAAGCTAAGCGGATCGGACTAGTCATCAACACGTCGAAGACGAAGTACATGATAGGAAGGGGTTCAAGAGAAGACAATGTGAGCCACCCACCGTGAGTTTGCATCGGTGGTGACTAAATCGAGGTGGTAGAAGTATTTGTGTACTCACTGGTGACTGCCGAAAATGATATCAGTAGACAAATTCGGAGACGTATAGTGGATGGAAATCGTTCCTACTTTGGATTCCGCAAGACGCTCCGATCGAATAGAGTTCGCCGCCGTACCAAACTGGCAATCTACAAAACGCTCATTAGACCGGTAGTCCTCTACGGACACGAGACCTGGACGATGCTCGTGAAGGACCAACGCGCACTTGGAGTTTCAAAGGAAAGTGCTGCGTACCATCTATGGTGGGGTGCAGATGGCGGACGGTACGTGGAGGAGGCGAATGAACCACGAGTTGCATCAGCTGTTGGGAGAACCATCCATCGTTCACACCGCGAAAATTCACCCGGTAACCCGGTGAAAATGGTTCTCGACAACGATCCGACGGGCACAAGAAGGCGAGGTGCGCAGCGGGCAAGGTGGATCGATCAGGTGGAAGATGACTTGCGGACCCTCCGTAGACTGCGTGGCTGGCGACGTGTAGCCATGGATCGAGTTGAATGGAGACGACTTTTATTTACTGCACAGGCCACTCCGATTTGTGACATTCCGCGTGATTTTGATGGACTCGCCATGAGTTCAAATGCAGACGATCTGATCTCTGTTTGGCGCAAAAGTGAAGTTAGTTGAAGGAAAAACAGAATCGATTCCAACCGTTTCAGATTTTTTCTCTGTTGTTGGTGTAGCCGATACTTGCAAAACTCTTGTTCAAAATTGTATTTACCAAAAAAAACAATCTGGTATTAAGCTACTCGTTTTCTGTTTAACAGAAAATTCATGTTTGTTTTTGCTTTGGACTTCCAGCGCTTGGCGCCGGAATTTTGTGATTGTGGATCGGTTAGTCGAAAAGGGGTTTTGCAGCACTTCGTTTTGTGGAGTTCGTGCGCTCATCAAGGCCTGCTCTTCGGCGTAGCAAAACAAAGTGTGGTGACGTTTCGTGCAAGCAGAGAAGCGAAAAGTGAATCCGTCGACATATAAAGCGACAGTATTCTATCTACTCCTAAAACCCTAAGAATTATTTAAAGAGAGCTCGACGTGTGGGTGGGAAGTATGTCGTCAATAGCGTATCACGGGGCCGGATTGTAACCATAGGCAATGGCATGCCATTACAGGCGGTCATAGCCGAAACAAAGTAGGCGAAGCCGTGCGGACGTACGTTGGCCTTTGTCCTTACATACTTTACTTTTTCCATGGAATTAATCCCTTTAAGGTCACTCCTGACGGAATCCAAGTTCCAAAGTGCTCGCGTTTTCGGGGGCACACCACTCGATTCAGAGGCAGCGCACAACTGTCATTTTTGTTGATTTAGCTTTGCTGCGTCGCAGCATGCGTGAAATAATAAAAATGACAGTTGTGCGTTGCTTCCGTATCGAGTGGTGTGCCCCCGAAAACGCGAGCACTTTCAAACTTGGATTCCGTCAGGAGTGACCTTAATTATCCCTGGACCCCTCAACGACGGAAACTTACTTCAATCGCTTCCCTAGAGTAAGACTCATGACAAATTGCCATTCTGCAGCACTAGATGACAAGCAACAGGTTTCAGCATCGCGTTTCGTACATAACACATGGTAGAACATTAATTTTTACTACTAAAATATGTATTTTAAAATTATGCAGCCAGGTTGCCTATTATGGCCACCCCCGGGTCCATAATACGCAACATCGAGTTTGTTTACATACGTATTATGGTCACCCCATTTGATTTACATCATCCATTCCCACCTGTTCCCTTTGCCTTTTATGGACCCCCCTTCTGTACTAGTAATGGACCCTTTAGCACGTTTACATTCATAAATTAGTTAATGTGTGTGTGTCATCCTCTACCCCTCACCCAGCTGGGGTGTTGGTCAAGTAGTACTACGAATAATTTGATCATATCTCATGCTCCGTGATGGTGCCCTTTTTGTTACGAAGACTAGTACTAAAAAAAGGATTCACTCCTGAAGCAAAAAAGGTTTCTTCAGGAAGTGTAGGGTACGGGATGTACTAGTTGTTCATAACAGGTACAGCAAAACTTCACAAGGACGCCCTTATTCACACTAACTACTCAGGGAATAGAAGGTCGAGAAGAGCCCCCGTTGCTAACTAAAGCGTGAACCGAATACCTGGGACTCCCACAATATTCGCGGGCAAACGATGCCCTGTACGTATTAAGTGTTCAATTTGTAATTTATAAATATAGAATACAATGAAAGAAATAAAGAGAAGAATTGGAACATGCTCACCAGTTCATCCACTATCAAAATAGCCTCAGGTTAGAACAGCGCTCATTAGGATTTTCCGAGGAAACGACATAATTTCAATGCGTTTAACACTTATCATCCTTCTTTGCATCTATCGGAATTGTGGCCGTCATAATTATCGATATCCGATTTCCATCAGCAAACTTTCTGTCAAGGCTGTTGCTGTCGCTTTTGCATTACAATGGGTTCAGCTCAGCTGAGCTCAAACTAAATGCCGTCTTATCAACTCCATCACTAGATATCTTCCTTGGCACGGTTGTACTCCAGCACTCAGTTTTCCACGTTCCTGTTGTCTGATACAGTAATATGTCTTCAGAATCCTAGTGGACACTTTTCCGATAATCTTGAAACCTTTACTAAATTCAGATTTCCGCATATCAAATTAGTTAATATAACTAAATTTCAGTCTCCCAGTGCAAAACAATTGTATCGAACCACTACCCTGATAAGTGAAGCAACTTTATCCTATGGAAGTTTGCAGGAAATTGTAGATACAAGCGCAAACTCTTGGCTTTTGGTCAGGGGTCCATTATACGCACGGGGTCCATTACTAGCACTCACTCCCTACCTCTCTAGAAAAAATCTAAGGCCTTCCGTTCAGTCACCACCCACTTCACAACTTTAGTTCGGCCATAACTGCACAGGCCCATCTGCTTCACGCCATCCTGCAGTTAGGCGACACTTCATTAGCCAGACAGGACAGGACAGGACAGCTTCGAGCTGGTTTGCAGTCATCGCGCTGGCAGAAATCAGCAAGTTGGCAAAGAAGAAAACCTGCGCAAGTAAGTTACTAAGTGTGTAGACATGGTCATGATCACAAAGTATTTCCATTAGCGTACCAACCCTAAATTGTGTACAACTCGAAGCAAATAAACAGTACAAATTGTTGATAAAGAAGATCGAGTAGCTCCGTAATAGTATTTTTTTAGTTGTCGAGCAATCGCTGGAAGATCATTCCGTTTGCTTTTCCGTTTCGTTCCGTTATATTACAATTATATCACGGTGTCTTAGTCTGAAGAGACGTATTTTCAAAAAATCAGTGTCTCTGAAACGCTTTCCTCTTTCACGTAAGTGCAATTATAAAATGTTCTTATCGGGGATCATTTTTTTTTCAATCATTGTGGAGGTGAGTTTGGGTGTGAATAAAATTAATATCAAGTTGGCATTAAAATTCCGAAAAATGAAAATTATTCCAGTTCCCCCGATAGAACATTTCAGTTTATCCACGACATGAAAAAGGAGACTATACACTTTCGGTGGGTGTTTCAGAGATATTGATTTTTATAAAATAATATTCCCCCATAGAGACACCATGATAGTGGAATATTTTGCCCCGCAGTTGTGCTGGTAATATGGTCATCAATAAGTTGAAACGCACGATTGTATTTAAAATTCGAAAGCATAAACTAGGATAAATATTTTCTCTTGTAGGTTGCGAAAGATGAGGATAAACATAACTTGAAACGGTAAAGGTAGCTGTACGAGTTGAAAATTTTCGTTGATTTTATCATTTGAACTAGATACAACTATAAAATGAAGACGATCCAATCACAGCTATTGATCGGTACTGATAGTTGCCGGAAATTGAATCCGAAGTCAGCAATAAAATCGAACCACTGTGGCTATTCCTTTCAGATATCATCTCGATCATCTCGTGGGACAATCTCTCACCGAGGTCGCCATACGAGGTCGACTGAAATCGGGCTTTCGAAAATAAAAATGTCGTTGAATTTTATGACCGATCGTATATTCAAATCGATGCAGCAACAAAACCGTTGAAGAGGATGTACGGCTTTGGAGCGAACACAAATAGACACGAAAAGTAATCGCGTTAGAAGGGGTATTATGGGCTGGAAGGAGCGATTATTCCACAATCTGTCCACATCCATGTCGCGATCGTTCAATTGGTCCCTGCACGGGTCAAAAGTTTGGAGACAAATTATTCAGATTGGATGGATAATTTATGATACCGAGCTGATTGGTTTTTAATTTAACAGACTGGTGGTAGTCTGGTGGAATGCGAGGAATATTGAATGCTGGCAATCGTGACCAGAAAAATGACATGTGATTCATGGCCAGTCTGTGTTGGCTTTTGACCATTGAAAATTCACGTACAAGTAAGCAACGAACTTTCCGTTAGACTAGAGCACCGTATTCTGGAGACAAATTGATAACATAGGGACAATAATTTTCTGGCACGTCATCGCAAAAGCGCTTTAATTTGCGATTAAATAAAAAAATGAGATTTCCTTAAACATTTTCTGAGTTTTAAAACTGACAGAACTTTCACCAAAGGTGAATGTAATTTGCGGTAAGAGTTAATAGTTTGTCCCCTGGTTACGGTACCTCAGTGTTAGATCTGAATGGTAGGATACACGCACTTATCATGATGATTCACTCTAACTTTCCGTTTCTAAAATATTCAAAGCCATCCAATTCCATTCCGCTGGAGAAAATGAAGCACGTGACTCACCAAACTACTGAGTCGAGATTTTTCCAATCCCCAAACGAGTGGCAGATCGCGTGCCATGTTCCCTTGGCAGGATACCTTCGAATCGCGTACCTATCAGCTGCGAGCACCACAAACCAAACGACAAGGGGCGAAACAAGAACTTATTCAATTACAGTCGTGTGCATTATTAAATTAACTTCGATTAGTTTAGCTGGAATTGATATATGGCGTCTAGTCTCAGTGTCGCTGGCTGCTCCATTCGAGCACGGGAGGTGCCTACGTGTGTGTTATGATCCCAATCCAATCGCCGGATTATCACCGGTTAGCGAAGAGATGGAACCCATTCCGAATCGGTTTCGCAGTCAGAATATACTAAATGAAACGGATACTTGAGCTCCAAAACTTTTCGGATCAAGTGGAAAAACTTTGTCCGAGCATTCATCAAGTCAGTTCACAGTGGAACAGCGTCGGCATCATTTGGAGAAAGTCCTACGTTCGTATTCTATTGAGATTAGTGAAGTATCAGTATTGTTAAAATTGTCTAAGATGGCTGAATTATTTCCCGTGCATGGCATCCACCATGGATCAAAGTACTTTGTGTTGCTAATTTATCTTCATTAGCAAAATTAGTTAGGGCAAAGGAAAATGTTCTAATCACATTAGAACTCGATTCCGCAAGGCTTGTAATAAACTGAGAATATAATCAGAAGCCAGAAGTCAGCTTCGTTACACTAATTGAAGGAATGAAGTAAGTGTTCCCATTTCATTAAGGAGTGGGGATCAGACGGAAAAGTTGTGCCTCTTAGGATGGACTCATTTGATGAGCTGTTTTTATTATGGCAATATACAAATAGCTTCGCACACAATTCGTTCTGCAATCACATGAAACAGTAAAGCGTAAAACTTCTTCTCATTACTAAAGCTTCTTCGCCACTCTGTCACGATGAAAAAATGTCTCTTCAGCCATATTTTTCACACTCCAACCAGAAACTAATTATCGTATTTCCTGGCACTTTATTGCATCTTAGCGACAACGGGTGAAAGAATCCTATGCGCTTGAAAGTTGAAATTTCACCCTTGAGGAAGCTTTTCATCTTTGTACAGAAAACTTGTGCGGACAAAAGTGAGTGTGAACAAAGACGCATTCTCGCGTCAGGGCACACCTCCCACCGTGTGCTGCACAAACGGGGGTATGCGATATGTCGAATGTTAAGTTCTTTTAGTCCGACTCAGGTAAATTAAGGTCACACCTGACGAAATCCAAGTTTCAAAGTGCTCGCGTTTTCGGGGGCACACCACTCGATACGAAGGCGGCGCACAACTGACATTTTTGTTGATTTAGTTTTGCTGCATCGCAGCATGCGTGAAAAATAAAAATGACAGTTATGCGTTGCTTCCGTATCGAGTGGTGTGCCCCCGAAAATGCGAGCACTTTGAAACTTCGATTCCGTCAGGAGTGAGCTTAAGAATAATAACTGAGAAATATGGGAACTGTTCCGATCTCCATCTCACTGAACATATATTCATCTCATCGCGAAACAAAGAAGTACGGCACCAATTTCGTCGCTTCTTTTTGTAAACATGCGTGTTCACTGCTGAAAAACATCACAAGAAAAGAGACAAATCAAATACCTTTCCATTGCTTTGTTTTTGAGGAGATGAATATCAGAGCCATGAGATGAAGTTCAACAGCAGTTCCTAAATCGGTGTTATAAAATATAAAAATAGCCAACCACATCAAAACATAAAAATCGAATCAGATTGTACCCCAGAAAGAAGGATGAATTTAAATACTCATGCTGGCCTCGTATTGCATTGTCATTGTTAATCACCAATATACCGCATGGCAATCACCAACATTGGGTTCCTTTTTATTTCTCCGTCCATGGAAATAAGAAAACGGACTTTTTTTTGCTAAGGTAATGGAAGGTAATATTTACCTCGTGTTGTGCGGACCGAATGTGATCTCGTATTCCAGGTTGCTCGTTCTTGGGCCTCCAATAGCCAGTCTCTATGCACAACGGCCGCATGCACATCTTCCTCGATTGCACCGGGTCTACCCCGGAGCCGACGTCCTCCTCCAAGTTTTCTGCTAAACATGACTTGCTGGTCTCTCTCACGGCATACGCACTCCATGGCTAGCCCACTGCAAGCTGCAGTATCTTATCAGCCTTCTGATTTCTACATTTTCGTACACTAGGTACAACAAGTGATTCACGCGTCTTCACCATTTTCACAATGCTCTGCCTAGTATTAAGTATTTTCCGGTGGTATTTTTCGAAGGTGATATTAGCGATCGGAAAATTACCTTCGATCATTTTTTCACATTAGTTCGACAGAAATCAGCTGGTAGACGAAATGGGGAGTGAGTTCGATGGCTGTAAGTCCATTTTTTTGTCTTTAATCTTTTTAGTATGTTTTCCTCTCGTTGTTGTCTCCCAAGAAAATGTTTGTTTGTTTGTTTTTTTTTCGTTACGGATGTAAAACATCACCAAGAACACAGTACGAACAAAACCTGTAAATTTCCGTTCAAGTAGATGTAACAAATCTGCTCCGTGTTGAACAACATAAAATTAAATGTTGTTTTAAAATTACGCGTACTGAAATTTTACAGTTCTTATTTTTATTGGAAAACAAAAAACAGGAGCACAGCATGGGAATCGAACTTAAGTCCGAAGAGTAAGAGACTAACTTGTTAGTCTCTCGGGTATTTCCGCTTCTTGATATCAAGTCGATCAAGGTGTAACAGGTTAAGCGTTTGGTGATTCGACAGTTCTTCATCAAGCCAAAGTTTAGCTGCTAAACGATAGCTTGAAATTACATGGCACGGAAAATCCTTCGAGACGGAATTGTTTGAGACTCAGTATGTAGAATGCTTCGCAGATTTCTAGCCGAAATGTCCGAACATTTCGAATTAATAGTCCAGCGATTCCGAAGGGAATCCTCCAGGGGTGTTGAAGGTAATCGTTGAGGGATTCTAAAGCAATTCGTCGAGGGGTTCCGAAATAAATCGTCCAGGAATTCCGAAGCAAACCGTCGATGTATTCCGAAGCGTATCGTCGAATGATTCCGACGTAATTCGTCGAGAGTTTTCGAAGCAAATCATCAGAGTGATTCCGATCATCGAGGGAGCAAATCATTGAGGGAATCCGAGGCAAAACGTCGGAGACTCCCAATCAAATATTCATGGGATTCCGAATTAAATCTCCGAACGATTCCGAAACCAATCTTCGAACGACTCGGAGGAATTCCGAAGCAAATCAACGAGTGTTTCTAAAGCAAATTCATCAACGATACCGAAAGGAATCCAGTGTGAATTCTTCTGGATTCCGGTTGGAATATTTTAATGATTCTGAAAGGAATTCTTTAGAGATTCAAATGAGAATTCTTCTCGGATTCTGATGAGAATTCTCTCGGATGCTGATGGAAATTGTGGAGATTATCACGCTGCTAGGCAAGCGGAGCTCTGTTTGAAAACTGTCACTCCAGTCCATGATGGTTGACCACATGTCTTTGACTGCTGGCGAAGTACCACGATTGCTTTGATTGATATTTTGGTAGCTCTTCGTTGTTGTCTATCAAGCATACTTCGATGCTGTCAAATCAATTTGATATTCCCTTCTTATAATTAACACGAAGTGCAATTTCACTGCCACACAGGAATCTTTCTCAGAAATGAGAAACAAGCTGATTTGTCTTCCACTCATTTCATTATGATACGGTGAATATGGGAGATAACTCTCTTGTTTTCAAACGTTTTCAGTAGTTCGTTATGCTATATGCTAAAAATAAATATCATTAACTGTCTTTTCAAATCCTAGGGGTGGGGCTATTTGTTTCTAGCCCCCGCTTCTTCTTCTTCTTATTGGCATTACATCCCCACACTGGGACATAGCCGCCTCGCAGCTTAGTGTTCATTAAGCACTTCCACAGTTATTAACTGCGAGGTTTCCAAGCCAGGTTACCATTTTCGCATTCGTATATCATGAGGCTAACACGATGATACTTTTATGCCCAAGGAAGTCGAGATAATTTCCAATCCGAAAATTGCCTAGACCGGCACCGGGAATCGAACCCAGCCACCCTCAGCATGGTCTTGCTTTGTAGCCGCGCGTCTTACCGCACGGCTAAGGAGGGCCCCCGCTAGCCCCCTTCATTTTCGCCTATGCATAAAACCACATATGAAGGTTTTTCCAATGTGCTGAACAAATTTTATCTCAACTCCCTGCAGAGGTTAAAGTTCACATGAACGGTGGCTTTAACCAACGTAATGCCGATTTCATTCTGGGTTCTGAAAATGAAAGTATTCTACTCCCAGTCAAATTTGGACTTATCAAATTAATCATATCAAAAACAGACAACAGCAATGCTATTTAGACTTTCTATCAACTAACATATATGAAGATTTCTGTGTGACTGAATTAAATCCATTGTGGAAAATGAAGTATTTCACACAACAATCGAATATTTTCTTATCATTCACTACCACCAAAGAACCAACGACTTTGAGTACGAGGAATTCTTTGAATACCATTTAGCAGACTATGATTTCTGTGTGACTAAATTAAATCCATTGTGGAAAATGAAGTATTTCACACAACAATCGAATATTTTCTTATCATTCACTACCACCAAAGAACCAACGACTTTGAGTACGAGGAATTCTTTGAATACCATTTAGCAGACTATGAAAACAATAAACTAAGATGCAATAGTATTAATTGGCAGTCAATTATAAGGAATGAAGGAAATGTCGAAACTGCTGCATACACTTTTAACAACACTTTACAACAAATAATTAAACACGAATTTCCACTAAAAAAAATACGAAGCCAAAGAAATACAAAAAGTCCAATCTGGTACAACAGCTAAATGAAAAATTTAAAACATTCCAAGCAAAAACACAAAGAAGAAAATGATCAAAATTCAGCAAAATATTTGGAAATTTGCGACCAATTGAATCTAGCCATCAGTAATGCACTTGAAGAATATAATTCATGAAAAATCTAGCAGAAGAACTCACTACTCCTATATTTTGGCTATTTAATAAGTCCCTATAACCTGGAATCTTCGCAAAAACAAAAAAAAATCTTTTTTAGTATCAATATTTAAATCTGGCCGAAAATCAGCCGTACGTAATTATCGTGGTATAGCCTTTATATCTTGCATTACGCAACTTTTGAAGCAATTGTCAACGAAAAGCTATTTTTGCAAATTAAAAATAGAATCACTGATACGCAACATGGTTTTTTAAAGGCAGCTCGACCTCAACAAAATTGCTTCAATTCGTGGACCTTTCATTAAAGTAATAAATGAGGAGAGAGAAGTGAGACGTCTCACTTCTCACTTCTTGCTGTGAAAATTGAGTAGTACGAAGTGGGTACCCGTGTAGAAGCCATGAACAGAATAACAAAATATGATATGGATTTGATTGATATAAGAGGTAAAAGAACAGGCAGCAATATTAAAAATTTGCTTCGAAATATCATTTAGAGTAGAGTGGGGCAAGAGTGCGCGTGGGGTAAGAGTACGTTTTCGATTTTTTGAAGTAATAAAAAAAGATAAACTAGCACCACTGCATCAGTTTGACAGGTATTCTGGCCAACTATTATCATGTGCAATTGTAAACGATTTGAATAAACAACAAGGGAGATATGGAGTTAGATAACTTTTTGGTCATTTTGGTAAAAATAATTGGATTTCTGCAACTAGTATTTCATTACCATATATAAGTTCAATCAGGTGAACATTATACTATTTAGATAACCTTTTTTTTACAGAGTACTTTATGGTACAGAACACCAATCTGGTTGGTTTTCCAAGAAGTCAAAACCATTACTTGAATATTTTTTGGGACTGTGGGGTAAAAGTACGCAGGAACCGGTGGGGCACGAGTGCGCATATGAATCTTCAAGTTATGATGTCAAACCCGTATCTCCGGCCGAAATAAGTCTTCTTTCAAAGCGTAAAGATCCACAACTAAGAAAAAAGGGACATAATTCGAAATTATCACAAGTTTTTAGGATAAGTTGAAGTAATTCGGTGTTAGAAACGACTTAGCGAACAAAGCACTGAAGCGAAATAATGAAATTATATAAGGACTTGTTGTACACCTAAACATAGTACGAAAACACAATTTCATCTAAATGATAATTTCATTCAATCAAAAGAAACATTCATAAATTACGCAACGTTTATCTGGGAGGGTTGCGAGATGTGTGACGATCCATATAATTTTAGAAGATTCATACAAATAATGTAAAATAGGGGGGAAGGGTGATGAAATAGCCAAATTTTACGTTACGTGATTGGTGGACTTTCTTTAAGGAAAATGCCTTTGTATACGCCACGCGAAACCTGATATATATTTTTACCTTTGTAGTTTTTTGTATATATAAAAAACAATGGTTTTTTGTATGAAAGTGCACATTTTTAGGACCCCGTCCCCCTTTAAGAGTTACGTAATCTTTAAACATTCCCTTATATATGCTCATTAAACATCAATTAAATGTTATTAACTCTTATTTGTGTTAATATATACTTAAAGCACATGATTGGATAAATGCGTACTCTTACCCCACCTGATGCGCAATTTTACCCCACCGGTGGGGTAAGAGTGCGTTTTTCACTTGTCTCGCAATAAGGGTTCTACTAAAATGAATCTCAGTAATTTTAATATTTTTCCCACTGGGTAACTTTTGCCCTACTCTACTCTAAATATCAAGATATGCTATGGACAAGAACAAACTAATGGCACATGATATTGATTACTTCTTACAAATAGCATAACTTGATCTCCTCATGATATTTTAGTGCAAAATATTGATATTGTCGTCTGATCTTTTATCTCTTAAATCAATAATATCCATATCTCATTTTGCTATCTAATCATCATTTGATGTCATTGAGCTATTTTCGTCTACTCGGGTGGTCGTCTCAGAGACGGTAGACGTCTATCCACTCATTTCGCGCTTCTCACTTTTTACAGTGAAAAGAGAAAAATGAAGAGAGAAAAGTGAGACATCTATTTTCTTATTCCTAATTTCTCACTTTTCAAATGACATATTCGGTAAAATGTCCTATTCGACCAAATGTCCCTTTCGGTCAAACGACCCTTTCGGCCAAATGATCCTTTCGGCCAAATGACCCTTTCGACCAAATTATCCTTCCGAACAAATGACCCTTTCAGCCAAATGATGACCCTTTCGGCCTAATGACCCTTTCGGCCAAATGACGCATTCGACCAAATGCCTTTCGGCATAATGGTCTGTTTGGCCAAATGGTCAGTGTTTTAGGCTAAAAAAGTTTAAACAATGAAGAACACGTAAAAATCATGCAATGATGCAAATCGCGATTCGAAACATGAGCGATTCTCTGGGCCATGATTCTGATGGGATTTGACTCACACATGATTTGAATCGCCGATGAGATTTGAGAATTTGAGATTTTACCAACACTGGTTTCAAATACTGAAAATGTATCGTGTTTTAATTTTATGGGAAAATATTCATGTGCTACTTGGGATTTTTTTCTAGTCAACCTCATATCGCATACCCACATGCAAAGAAAAGCTTTTTTTGATGTCCTTTCCGCATCAGCCAACCAGCCCAACACTAGTTAGTTACCATGGCATGTGCTCAAGCATTTGTTTTTGACATACGTTGTAGCACCAGCCAGCCGAGCCAGCCAGTCAGTGCCAGGTTCTTGCATTTGATGTTCAGCACTTGCAACTTTTCGCCAGCGCGCACTGCATACTGCCGCAAACAGTCAGTCATTCCGGCCCCCCGTGTGGTAGCTCTCCAACAACGCCTCAAAAGCTGCACTTTGCTGCTCGATGCTCGGGGAGCCACTTTTCTCCCTTTGAGGTGCACATGAAACAATCTCAACCTGGCTGCGTCTTACCCTTTTCTTTGGCCTTTGTCACTCGGAGAGGACACCCCAGTTGCATAATAATTATTTCAAAATGAGATAAGTGTTTTATGAATTTTTTGCTTTTGATCTATGGTTGGCTCGTTTCTGGAGACTTCGCGCGCTCTCGACGACGGCGAATCGTTTCCATCGGTCGTGTTGGAAGTGTGACTCCTTCATGCATTTCACACTCACTTGTTTTCGCGCTTTGATCATCACTTTATCACCATTGCTGAACACCTCGCAGTGCAGTGCTGAACCGTATCACTAATGATATTGTTCTCGCCAGTGTGATGTGAACGGATTTCGAATATCATGGGGAAAATTGCTCAACTTTATCGTGAAAGCTGATATGAATGTTCGAGCACGATTACGCTTCTTGGATGGAATAATACAAATCATCGTTTATTCGATACCGAAAAATTGAATCGTACGAAATTATCTTGAACAAAAGATATTTTAGTTACTAGATAAAGATTGTCGCTACTGTTCCCTTTGTTCTGCTGTCCGAAACATGTGTGGTACATACCTGTCAAATCGTATGGATTTTCCTTCTTTGACATTTAGCTCCCCTATCCTCGCCAGCAAAAGATGTTCCGGACAGCGACGACAGCGACAATCTTTATCTAGTAACTAAAATATCTTTTTCTTGAACACACAATTTAGTCTTGATCGATTCATAAAACTCACTGCAAACAGTGGTCGACATTGAAAATGCAGTTATTGAGCATTTTCCGTAGAGAACAACAGACATTCTTGCATGTGTAAACGATATAATTGTAATTAAAATTTGCGCCCTGATTGGTTGATTGATGAGTGCTTTTTGGAGCGAGTTTATTTTTTGATAAATGAATGAAATGATGAGATTTGCTCAATCCATGAGACTTCAATGATTGGGAATTATTTTACCAAAACTGATTGAAGGAAGCAAAATGCTTTAATTTTTTCTTTAATTTCATAGATCAATTGACTCAAATAGAAAACAACTTTACCTTCACAACATTTGAGCTGCTATCCTTTTGGCAGTTCGAAACACATTCTTCAGTGACTGAAACGAACTACAGAAAAGCTTTGTAAGCTCATAAATAAAGCTTCAGAGATCTAAAAACGGATGATCATAAATCGTTCCGTTCTACCTTGCTGCAACCTTCTGATTTCCACCTGTCCACATCTTTTCGCACATAGCAACACTCGCAACGTGGTACATTTCACCCTGAACTGGCTACCGATGTGCATTGTTGTAATAAACGAGTACATGTGAATAGCATTTCCCTGTTGTCAAAATCCGTTTCCTGGTATTTATTTCCGGATGTTATTCGATTTATATTTTCGTTCCATTTTTTGACTTTCTGCCACTATGATTCTCATTTTTTTCTCCGAATCAGTTTTCAGCACACAAACCACACTGCAACTGCATAACATGGACGGAGCAAGCACCAGCTCTAAAAACCGAATCGAAACAATGCTGTCACCCAGTTCAAAATAGCAGACTCCATGACAAACGCTCCTGTCCGGTGGATTGTGATGATCAAGCTTGTCTATTGTTTCTTGTTTGGAGACTAAATTTAACCCATTTCGGAGGAATATGTAGGCCGACCTGGATACAAACAGTTTGTCGGAATCATGAGATGATACTTCTCTGCCTCCAAAGTTTTTTTATTTATAAATTTCAATTCCAGTTAGTTTCATTCATGTGATTAATAATGCAAATGATAATCCCGGAGCGGTTAGAGAATCGACATAAAGGAAGCCCGAGTTTTCCACCTCTTTTTGTCTGACAAAAATAAAAAAGTTTTCGCCCCACACGCGGAGGTCATCATGTGTCGTGAGGCGCTTCCTGTGTATATGTTTATAAGATATATGAACTTACGGATTAATTGACGTTACCAAACCCTTCGTATAGGATGGTTTTAACTAGCAGGACGAATGCGGCGAAACTTAACGTTTTAGTTTCGTGATGGATGCTGTGGTGTTTGACAAAATGTCGGTCCGCTGATGTGGGGCAGGTATTGTGCAACTTTTTATTCCAATTAATTTTGGCACTTGTTCTTATCCGGTGTTGCACTCTAACTCTTACTGGCTAAATTACAGATTTTTATATAATTCATAGGATTTTGCAATTTTTCTACGTTTTGCAATTCTTTTACTACCGTTCAGCGCAAAAACAATTTGTTCAAAAGGGACTGGAGCTGTATTCCAGTTTTTACTAAGGGAGGGGAGAACAGCGCATAACGCACCCTCGGGGCAAAATGGCATCACTCATATACTCTTTCATAAGACATTTATAAATCAATATTATCCATTACAATTCATTATTAGTTATTTATTACTGAGCTGCAGTAAAAAAATATTCAAAATCCTTTCATTCTTACTTCAGATTTAACGAATTGCAAATCTCTCACCTCACGCGTAAGATTGTTGTTCAATCCATTAAGACAAAACAAAGCAACCATGCGTTTACCATTGTTTTACATGCAATTGAGTCATTTTACACCACCATTCGAACGTTTTGCTCCAGACCCATTTTTTAAACTTATTTTAAACATAAAAAATTAACCGACTTTCTACATAGAAAATTTAAATAGCGATCCAATTCGTTAACGGCGTCAAAAACAATCGGTTGACAAAATGCAGGCATTTTTCGCTTTCAGTTTCAGTTTCACTGAAAATCTAGGTTCAGGATCATATCAAAGGAGATTCGCGCGACGATGGTTTTCTTCATCAATGTTTCATCGAGGATTATTGTAGGTATATAAATTGAAATCGGTAGAATACAGAAATCGACTTAGTTGACAAAACTAGGACTGCATATCGCTTTGTAGTTTCAACGCATTGGGGTGGCATTAAAAATTGTTTGACGTTACACCTTACCGAACAATGCTGTCCCTTCGTATCCTTTTCTGTCCTTTTCATTCTTCATTGAAAGCGATTAACAACAAAACATAAAGCGCACCGTTCCAAATCGGATGTCACACGCCACACACGCCGACACGGATTTTCGTATTGGTGATGCAGAGATTCTCTATCATAGAAAAGCGCTACCCTCGCTGTTGGTAAACATATTTTTCTAAGGAATTTCGTATCTTCGAGTCGGGTCCATAATAATGCGTCATCGATAATTAATGATCTACGAGCGAGCGTCACGTGTTCCTAGTTCGAAACCGGTTGCCAGCTAACAATTGAATGGCCGAACTGATTTCCTTTGGCAACCCTGTTCTCATCAGTCTTCCATGCGACATTAATCGAGAGTAAACATTGTGCGGCAGTTCTGGACCTGGGGTCGCCGAATAAATCTTGTTCGTTGCGGCGCACACAGGGCAGATGTTTTCATTTACCGATTTGATCCCGAATGTACACACTGTGCCGAAAAAAAGGTGACTGTTTTCCTATAGAACACGAATCGCTAGATCAAAAGCAGCACGGTGCGGCGCGGCGTGAAACGAGACATGTTTATAGAGTCAGAAAATAGACTTCAAATAAAGCAGAACTCGGAAAAAAGGTAAATCATTTACTGAATGATTTTGTTTGAACAACTACGCACAATCGTGCGAGGAATAGAATGGGAATGGAATTCCCTACTATAAAGGATTAGTTGAGTGCGCAGTAAAGCGGTTGATAGTCGTCCTCTGGGCTGAGCGGCATTGTTTGTACTGCAAACTTTGTAATATTTGATTTAGTTATGAAAAGGGTTCAACTATGCCTAATCCTAGTTTTTCTTTGTTAACAGAAACTTTTTCAGATCTGTGGAGTATCAGTTTTAGCAAATAGAATATTCGAGGTGGCCCCTATTTTATATTATGCCATTTTTGCATGTCATATATATATAGAGACCCGTAAGACTCGTGGCTACAAAGTAAAACCATGCTGAGGGATGTTGAACTCAATTCTCGGACAGTATACGAAATATTAGGATTGGAAATTTTCGGAAATTAACGGAGAAGGGTCTTTTGGCAGCAATTCATTTGTCCAAAGGATTCGTACACTAATTACGTAAGCATTTATGGGGGAGGGGGGTTTGACATTTTCTTACGTTCCATATAAATGAAAAATTATTTGTATGGGAGAAATCTTACAAGGGGGGAAGGGGGATTGGAATACCCAAAAAAATTGCTTACGTAACTAGTGTGCCATGAAGACCGTAAGGCTAAAAGTTGCTTGGCCGAATATCCTATCTAGATTAAACTTATTTGGCCATCCTTAATGCCGCCTACAAAGTGATATCCCAGACCATCTTCCGTCGTCTGTCACCATTAGTGAACGAGTTCGTGGGAAGTTATCAAGCCGGCTTCGTTGACGGCCGCTCGACAACGGACCAGATCTTTACTGTACGGCAAATCCTTCAAAAATGCCGTGAATACCAGGTCCCAACGCACCATCTGTTCGTTGATTTCAAGGCGGCATACGACAGTATAGACCGCGTAGAGCTATGGAAAATTATGGACGAGAACAGCTTCCCTGGGAAGCTTACCAGACTGATCAAAGCAACGGTGGATGGTGTGCAAAACTGTGTGAAGATTTCGGACGAACACTCCAGTTCGTTCGAATCGCGCCGGGGACTAAGACAAGGTGATGGACTTTCGTGCCTGTTGTTCAACATTGCGCTAGAAGGTGTCATGCGGAGAGCCGGGTGTAACAGCCGGGGTACGATTTTCAACAGATCCAGTCAATTTATTTGCTTCGCGGATGACATGGACATTGTCGGCCGAACATTTGCAAAGGTGGCAGAACTGTACACCCGCCTGAAACGTGAAGCAACAAAAGTTGGACTGGTGGTGAATGCGTCAAAGACAAAGTACATGCTTGTGGGCGGAACCGAGCGCGACAGGGCCCGCCTGGGAAGCAGTGTTACGATAGACGGGGATACCTTCGAGGTGGTCGAGGAATTCGTCTACCTCGGATCCTTGCTAACGGCTGACAACAACGTTAGTCGTGAAATACGAAGGCGCATCATCTGTGGAAGTCGGGCCTACTACGGGCTCCAGAAGAAACTGCGGTCAAAAAAGATTCACCACCGCACCAAATGTGTCATGTACAAAACGCTTATAAGACCGGTAGTCCTCTACGGACATGAAACATGGACAATGCTCGAGGAGGACTTGCAAGCACTCGGAGTATTCGAGAGACGGGTGCTTAGGACCATCTTTGGCGGTGTGCAAGAAGACGGTGTGTGGCGGCGAAGAATGAACCATGAGCTCGCCCAACTCTACGGCGAACCCAGTATCCAGAAGGTGGCTAAAGCCGGAAGGGTACGATGGGCAGGACATGTTGCAAGAATGCCGGACAGCAACCCTGCAAAGATGGTGTTCGCTTCCGATCCGGCAGGTACGAGACGGCGTGGAGCGCAGCGAGCGAGATGGGCAGACCAGGTGCAGAACGACTTGGCGAGCGTGGGGCGTATCCGAGGATGGAGAGATGCGGCCTCGAACCGTGCATTGTGGCGTCAAATTGTTGATTCAGTGTTATCTGTTTAGATGTTAACTAAATAAATGAAATGAAATTATTTGGCTGAAAATGTCATTTGGTCTAATAGTTCCTTTGCTTGAAAAATGTGTTGTACAAAAAGCCCTTTGGCCAAAATGGTCGTATGGCAGACAGGACCAATAGGACGAAATGGACATTCAGCTTAAAGTGTGGTACGGCAGAATTAATCTTTTAATCGAAAAAGTCGTTAAACTGAATAGGCAATTTGGCAGAAAATGTTGTTTGGCCGAAATGATTGTTTTGCAGAAAGCTTGGCAGAAAATATGTTATGGAGCCAAATGGCTCTTTCTGCCAGTATTGCAAATGGTTGTGATTTGCGAAGGAAGCGTCTTTTTTGTCTCAGGTGACCAAAAGAAAATTTCGTGGGTTCTTTGATCAATTTCGCACAAGAAACGCTCATGAAAGGATGTTGCTCTTTATTTTAGAATTAAAATTTCCAACTTATTTTGATAGATATATGCAAAAAACAATGACTAGTCGATAAATTATTCATATTCATTTAATAAAACGAGTTACTAACGGTAATAAACACAATAATAAAGCAGATATTGCACACTGTATAAAAAATGATAATATTTTTGAGACATGATTTTCATCTTTAGCGATTCTATAGAGAACAAGAGGGGCTTATATGTTACCAACACGTAACATCTCTCATTGATATTGAGAAATTGCAATACTGCTTTCTGCCAAACGACGATTTCTACCAAACGGCATTTTCGGCCAAACGATGAATATGATCAAACGACACTTTCGGCCAAACGAGCATTTCGACCAAAAGGAATTTTCAACCTTATGACCTGTTGGGTAAACCTTCGACCAAATACCCTGTTCGGCAGAATGCCCTTTTCGTCTGTATCTCGTTTTTAATCAAATAACATTTTCCATCAAACCCTTTCCGGTCTAATAACCGTTTCGGACAAAATTGTAATTCGGCCAAATGGAATTTGGCAAGATGACTTTTGGCTTAACGTGTTATTTGGCCTTGTGGCATTCGAACTAATGGTTTTTCGCCGAAACGACGGGAAAGGCCATTTGGTCGAAGGGCTCATGGACGGAAGTTGTTTGGCCGAATATGTCATATAGCCGAACCAACCCTTAGGTCAAAACCCATTTGACAGAAAATGACACTGAATCGAAATGGACATTTGTCGTTTGTCCGAACAGGTTATTTAATTGAAAAAGTTGTTTGGCCAAATGGGTCATTCAACCGAAAATTCCGTTTGCAATGGTCCTTTAGCCCAGCGGTTCTCAACCTGGGGTACATGTACCCCTGGGGGTACCTTCGCTGACCCTAGGGGGTACCTCGGACAAAAATGCGTAATGGCGGATGTATTACAATTCCAATCAAAATTTATTGATGAAGTGTAATATTTTTAATTTCAAAACATTGTCTTCTACATAATATGCATGACGATCAGTAAATCAAAGTCTATTGAATCCTGTCCTCCACAGCTCGCTCAGTGTATGAAGGAATGTGGATAACAGATCAAAAGCAAAAAACGTCGAATGAACAAAACAAAATTTCAATGCAATCTACCTGATCGTAACAAAATGTTGAATAATATGTTAAGAATATGCTTCCGAACTAAAATTTTGAGTCTAAAGGTCCGGAAACCACCATTTGAGAGACATGATTTTTTTTTTCGAAAAGCTCAGTTGCTTCTTTGCACGAGGATAGGAAACATCCTTCTACGCTTCTCGAATTATCTCTCCAAGCAGCTTGGAAGCCTCCTTTCAAGAGGCCCGGAAGCCTCCTTTCAAAAGGCCCGGAAGCCTCCTTTCAAGAGGCCCGGAAGCCTCCTCTCAAGAGGCCCGGAAGCCTCCTCTCAAGAGGCCCGGAAGCCTCCTTTCAAAAGGCCCGGAAGCCGGCTTCCAAGAGGCTCGGAAGCCCCCTTTCAAGATGCCCGAAAGCCTCATTTCAAGAGGCCCGGAAGCCTCCTTTCAAGAGGCCCGGAAGCCTTCTTTCAAGAGGCCCGGAAGCCTCCTTTCAAGAAGCCCGGAAGCCTCCTTTCAAGAGGCCCGGAAGCCTCCTTTCAAGAGGAAGCCTCCTTTCAAGAGGCCCGGAAGCCTCCTTTCCAGAGGCCCGGAAGCCTCCTTTCCAGAGGCCCGGAAGCCTCCTTTCCAGAGGGCCGGAAGCCTCCTTTCCAGAGGGCCGGAAGCCTCCTTTCAAGAGGCCCGGAAGCCTCCTTTCCAGAGGGCCGGAAGCCTCCTTGCAAGAGGCCCGGAAGCCTCCTTTCAAGAGGCCCGAAAGCCTCCTTTCAAGAGGCCCGAAAGCCTCCTTTCAAGAGGCCCGGAAGCCTCCTTTCAAGAGGAAGCCTCCTTTCAAGAGGAAGCCTCCTTTCAAGAGGCCCGGAAGCCTCCTTTCCAGAGGCCCGGAAGCCTCCTTTCCAGAGGCCCGGAAGCCTCCTTGCAAGAGGCCCGGAAGCCTCCTTTCCAGAGGGCCGGAAGCCTCCTTGCAAGAGGCCCGGAAGCCTCCTTTCAAGAGGCCCGGAAGCCTCCTTTCAAGAGGCCCGGAAGCCTCCTTTCAAGAGGCCCGGAAGCCTCCTTTCAAGAGGCCCGGAAGCCTCCTTTCAAGAGGCCCGGAAGCCTCCTTTCAAGAGGCCCGGAAGCCTCCTTTCAAGAGGCCCGAAGCCTCCTTTCAAGAGGCCCGAAGCCTCCTTTCAAGAGGCCCGGAAGCCTCCTTTCAAGAGGCCCGAAGCCTCCTTTCAAGAGGCCCGGAAGCCTCCTTTCAAGAGGCCTGAAGCCTCCTTTCAAGAGGCCAGGAAGCCTCCTTTCAAGAGGCCCGAAGCCTCCTTTCAAGAGGCCCGAAGCCTCCTTTCAAGAGGCCCGGAAGCCTCCTTTCAGGAGGCCCGGAGCCTCCTTTCAAGAGGCCCGGAAGCCCCCTTGCAAGAGGCTCGGAAGCCTCCTTTCAAGAGGCTCGGAAGCCTCCTATCAAGAGGCCCGAAGCCCCCCTTCAAGAGGCCCGGAAGCCTCCTTTCCAGAGGGCCGGAAGCCTCCTTGCAAGAGGCCCGGAAGCCTCCTTTCAAGAGGCCCGGAAGCCTCCTTTCAAGAGGCCCGGAAGCCTCCTTTCAAGAGGCCCGGAAGCCTCCTTTCAAGAGGCCCGGAAGCCTCCTTTCAAGAGGCCCGGAAGCCTCCTTTCCAGAGGCCCGGAAGCCTCCTTTCAAGAGGCCCGGAAGCCTCTTTTCAAGAGGCCTGGAAGCCTCCTTTCAAGAGGCCCGGAAGCCTCCTTTCAAGAGGCCCGGAAGCCTCCTTTCAAGAGGCCCGGAAGCCTCCTTTCAAGAGGCCCGGAAGCCTCCTTTCAAGAGGCCAGGAAGCCTCCTTTCAAGAGGCCCGGAAGCCTCCTTTCAAGAGGCCCGGAAGCCTCCTTTCAAGAGGCCCGGAAGCCTCCTTTCAAGAGGCCCGGAAGCCTCCTTTCAAGAGGCCCGGAAGCCTCCTTTCAAGAGGCCCGGAAGCCTCCTTTCAAGAGGCCCGGAAGCCTCCTTTCAAGAGGCCCGGAAGTCTCCTTTCAAGAGGCCCTGAAGCCTCCTTTCAAGAGGCCCGGAAGCCTCATTTCAAGAGGCCCGGAAGCCTCCTTTCAAGAGGCCCGGAAGCCTCCTTTCAAGAGGCCCGGAAGCCTCCTTTCAAGAGGCCCGGAAGCCTCCTTTCAAGAGGCCCGGAAGCCTCCTTTCAAGAGGCCCGGAAGCCTCCTTTCCAGAGGCCCGGAAGCCTCCTTTCAAGAGGCGCGGACGCCTCCTTTCAAGAGGCCGGAAGCCTTCTTTCAAGAGGCCCGGAAGCCTTCTTTCAAGAGGCCCGTAAGTCTCTTTTCAAGGCACTGGAAGCCTTCTTTCAAGAGGCCCGGAAGCCTCATTTCAAGAGGCCCGGAAGCCTTTTTTTCAAGAGGCCCGGAATCCCTATTTCAATGGTCCGAAAGGCTCCTTTCAAGAGGCCCGAAAGGGTCCATTTAACAGGCTCGGAAACAGAGGCTCGAAAGCCTTCTTTCAAAAGTCTTGAATGGCTTCATCCAAGATGCTCGAAAAGCTCCTTTCAAGAGGCCTCATTTCAAGCGGATCAAGTGATTCGGAAAGGGGTGCTTCCGAATCACTTGATCCGCTTGAAATGAGGCCTCTTGGGCCTCGAAGAGGCTCGAAATGCTTTTTCAGATGGCTCGAAATTCTTCTTACAAGAGGCTTTGAAGCGACCGATCAAGATGCTCAGAGGCTTTCTTTTATTTGGCTCAAAAGCCGCAATTTAAGAGCATCGGAAGCTTCCATTCAAGAGGCTCTGAAGCCTCCAATAGTTATGAAAGTCCTGTAGGAAGCCTGATCTATAAAATTACGGAGTGATGAAAATTTTAGCCAACTTTTTGGAGAGTCATAAATCCCGTGGTCCATTTTTCAAATTTGTTATGAGTTACGCTTTTTTTCATTTACAGCCAAAAATAGGGGTACCTCTATTAATGAAAAGGTTCGATGGGGTACCTCTCAAAAAAAGGGTTGAGGACCGCTACTTTAGCCGAAAAGATCATTAAGCTGAAATGACTGTTTGGAAATAAAAGTCATTTAGCCAAGACATTCGGCTAAAGAGGTGGACATTTTCAACTATAACAGCGGTTCTCAACCTGGGGTACATGTACCCCTGGGGGTACCTTGGCCAGGCCCTGGGGGTACCTCGAACAAAAATGCGTAATGGCGGATGTATTACAATTTTAATCAAAACTGATTGATATAGTTTTGATATATGTAAAATATTTTTTATTTCCGATTTTTTCCTTGTATATAATATGTATGGCGATCAGTAACTCAGAGACTATTGAATCCTGTCCTCCACAACCAGCACAATACATTAAGGGCTGTGGGACAAAAGATCAAAAGGGCAGGACGACAAAAGAACACATTTTGAAAATCTTCTATGCAATCTTCTTGATTGAAACAAATTTTTTAATTATGTGTTAAGAATATGCTTCCTTTCCATCCTTCCGTGATTGTAAGGACGGACCAGGTATACAACTGCTTCTGTATAGGAAAAGGTATTAATCCCAAGTTTCAATTTGCGACAATATAGAAAAGATTGCTCAATTGAGCATTATATAGCTATGCTATACGTTAATAATATGTTTCTGAGCTAAAATTTAGAGTCTACACGTTCAGAAGCCTCTATTTTGGAGACATGAATGTTTTTTTTTTCGGAAAGGCTCATTTGCTTCGTTGCAAGAGTTTTGGAAGCATCCTGCTACTCTTCTTGAAAGCTTATTTTTAAGCACTTCGGAGTAAACCTTTCAAGAGGATCGGAGGACTCCTTTTAAGAGGATGGGAAGCCCCCTTTCAAAAGGTTCGGAAACTAACTTTCAAGAGGTTCAGAGGCCTCCTTCCGAAAGGCCCGGAAGCCCCCTTCCAAGAGTCATGAAAGTCTCCTTTTAAGAAGCGCGGAAGCCTCCTTACTAGAGGCCTGAAAGCCTCCTTTCAAGAGGCTCGGAACCTTCTTTCAATAGGCTGAGAAGCCTACTTTATAAGAGTCGAAAACCTTTTTTCAAGTGGTTCAGAAGCAATCATTCAAGATGCTCGAAAACCTCCTTTCAAGAGGCCCGGAATCCTCTTTCCAATAGGCCCGGAAGCCTCATTTCAAGACGGCCGGAAGCCTTTTTCAAGAGGTTCTGAAACTTTCGTTCAAAAAGCTGGGAAGCCTCATTTCAAGAGCCCCAGAAACCTCTTTTCAAGTGGTTCGGAAGCAACCATTCAAGAGGCCCGGAATTTTCCTTCTACGTGGACTGAAAGCCTCCTTCCAAGAGGCACGGAAGTCTCCTTTCAAGAGGCATGGTCTTCTTTCAAGAAGCCCGGAAACCTTCTTTCAAAATGCTCGGAAGTCTCTCTTCAAGGGGCTTTCAATTCGTCTTGGAAGCTTGGAAGCCTACTTTATGGTTTCATTTTTCATATATCTTATGAATTACACTTATTTTCATTTACAGCATAAAAATAGGGGGTACCTCAATTAATGCAAAAGTGTTAAGGGGTACCTCTCAAGAAAAAGGTTGAGAACCGCTGAGCTAATGGAATGTATTAACTTGTCATAAGACGAGTTTGTACAATTCCGTTTAATTTCATGTTTGGTCTTTGAGGTCTTAATGGTTGTTTTAATGTCGAAATAAGTATCTGTCAAAGGTACAATTCAGTAGTGGAATTAAACAAAACTCGTCTTATGACAAGGATTGTAAAGACGGTTGGTAAGAAACACATTTACCTAAACTGAGACAAAGTTTCGTCCAAATCAAAAGGGGTGTTTTTTTGCAAATCGACTTTTAATTTAAAAAAATCATTTTTTTTTCAGTGTATGGCTCAATTTGGAATTTTTCCAATATTTTTATTTAAACCCTTGACTGATTTTGCGATAGTCACCCATACAACACTTTTTTGTAGTATGCGTCGTTTTACGATTATATCCATTTGAAAAACATGGGTAGAAAAACTTTGGCCCTTTTCAAAAGATAGTCTAGGGTCAATTTTGGAAAAACTAAGTATGCAAAGTGGCTTTTTCTAACAAATTTTACATGTCTAGAAAGTTTCATTTAAATCTGAGCGGGTGCTGCCAGCCCCATATACGAGTTGGCGCAAAATCCCTCATTTATCTCATTGCACTTCTCACTTCTTATTTTTCACTTTTCACTTCTCATGCCTCACTTATTACTTCTCACTCTTCGCTCTCATTTATCACTCCTCACTTCTCATTTATCACTCCTCACGTCTCACTTAATTCTAATCACTTCTCACTCTTCCCTTCACTCTTACTTCTTACTTTTCGTATTTCACTCCGCACTACTCTCTTCTAGCTTCCTACTTATAACTTCTCGCTTCTCACTTTGTATCTTTAATTTTTTTTTTCATTTTTCTCTTTTCACTTCTCACCTCTCACGTTTTATTTCTATGAGATGTGATGTATAATTCCTCACTTTTCTCTATACACTCCATGTAATTCTTACTTTTCACTTCGTGTTACTCACTTTCCACTACTTGTAATCAATTTTATATTTTCAACTATTCGGTAAGGATATGCGGTATTTCGAAAAATATAGATTCAGGGGATTCGAAACGAAATTCCGCATGGCGAAATTTATGTTTTTGATTTCATTTCGATTAATTTTATTTCAAAAACGTCGCTATCAAAAACTTTTGTTTTTTACTCGACTGTAGTATTGAATTTATTTTGGGAGGTTTTTGGCTTCGCAGTCTTGAAGGGAATTGAAAACTATGTTTTGAATCCTTTCCCGATGTTTCGGTACATTGAAAAAGGCCATAAATGGACCGAAACGGCGGGAAAATATTAAAAACATAGTTTTAAATTCTTTTTAAGACTGCGAAGCCAAAAATCTCCCAAAATAAGTTTTAATGAAATTTAAAAAAGGATTAGTATTTCACAATTACTTAGATGCTTAAAAAATAGGCATGGGTTCTCTGAAAAAGTTGACCCTCAATAGACTACAGAATCGATCAAGCAAATATTTTTTTGCACGGGAGAGAGTCATTTGAACGTTCATGCTGACTTAATTGAAATTGCGCCCAATTCGACTCATTTTCTTCAAAAATAGGACAACCAAAAATTGAGTAAAAGATACAACTTAAACAAAATAATGATTTCTTGAAATTGAAGAATAAGCTTTCATCAATTTTTGAAACGACTTGTGCGAAGCCATTTCACGCAAGGTGCTTTTCACAGCAAATAGTTTCCTAATTTTAGTGAATTTATCTCTGGAACCCATTTTTTTTTCTATTTCTAAAATTTTACTTATCAGGTGCAGAATGAACGGCGGATTGATATTGAGGATTGTGCAAGATAGTTGGGAAACCTTCTTTAAATCTAATAATCATTCTTCTACGACTACGCACTGGTCCATGTGCCAAAGTAGTGATATACCCTATTTTGAGTGCTTATTTAGTTACCATCCATTATTACGCCCAGGTGGAGGATATTCGTTCCAATTATGTCGACTTTGCCGTTGGTTTTGAATTAATCCGAAAACGGATATCAGCGGGATGAGAATGTGATTGCAAATATTCTTCCCCGGATTGTTTGACCGCCGCCAAGATATTTGCGGGGCCTGACTATGTAGATTTTATCTTCATTCCGTACAATTAAAGATTAACAAAACATCATCATGTACCGAGAAAAACGAATGTTTTTCTGAAGATCTTCTATATACATAAAAATGAATTTCTGTCTGTCTGAACCTTATAGACTCCGAAACTACTGAACCGATCGGCGTGAACATTTGTATACAGAGGTTCTTGGGACCGAGGAAGGTTCTTAAGACGATTTGAGACCCCTCCCTCCTTTGAAAAGGGAAGCTTCCATACAAATGAAACAGAAATTTCTGCACAACTCGAGAACTAAGCAGAGAATAAATCAAGTTTAGGCGAAACAAAGTTCGTCGGGTCTGCTAGTATTATAATAAAAAGACTTTGAACAATCTAAAGAACCCTGACGATATTGCCGTAAGCAATTTTCATGATACAAAACTTTTTTGAATAACCTTTTTTCTGTGCTGACACTTCGTGGCATTAAAAACTTTAATCCTAAGAGACGAGCAGAGGATCTGATTTGCACTTGTGCATCGTTAAAGTACAGAATATTCGTGATATCGTTTTGACATCATATTATTTGCCGAAAGCAATCTGCAAACGACCTACTTGAGTAAATGTAGGTATGTGTTAAATGACATCAACTGTTAATTTTCGACAGCATTTCTCATTAAAC
Source organism: Armigeres subalbatus (assembly GCF_024139115.2). Taxonomy (NCBI): domain Eukaryota; kingdom Metazoa; phylum Arthropoda; class Insecta; order Diptera; family Culicidae; genus Armigeres; species Armigeres subalbatus. The sequence continues at coordinate 389,674,479 of NC_085141.1, read as the reverse complement.
TTCAAACCACGTAGTTGGCTGCACAAACAAATGACTCCAGTCAAATAAACTTCATCGAACCATCCATCGATGCTGGTCTCACAAGAGCAACATTTTTTCTCCAAATTACCCACGAAAATGGTTTCCATCGAAGAATGATTCCCCACATGCAAGGATGGAATATCATTGCTTTCTGCCAAATTGAAATTTGATACTTTTGGAAGACCATAAAAATTTATTTCCTCTCTCGAGAAAAATTTTCTCGCTGATATCGTCCGAGTGAAAAGGATTTTTCACACCGGTAAATGTGATTTCCTTCGAATCACCTGTACTTTCCCAACAGCCAGCACTTCTATTGATGGTTCAGTGTGGATCGTGCACCATGCTACTGTGGAACGCAATCAAATATCATGAATTATTAACAATCTACTTCTCCAATGCCCTCTCATTTGTATCACTTCACTTCAGTGGATATTGATTGCGATTTGTCTCAAACCCGTACCCATATCGTTAGTTTTTGATTACTGTAAAACGAACATTGATCACCCGCTTCTCGGACCAATTTTATTACTTTAAGAGCGCATTTGAATGAAATCAAATTAACTCTTCTCTGTAGCGGTTTTTAATAAATTTTAAACCTCATTGGATCAATTAAATCCCGAACGCCCGCCCTCGGAAGCCGCGGGCACGTGCGTATACGATTTCATCAGTGACACCACGTACTGCAACAAAGCACACAGCGAGCATCCACCTAGTTAGCACAAGCATTGTTGTAATCGCATCTGCGCCGACGAATGCCACACGTCCGGACAGGGGTTTGCGGGATTCTAAATTGGGAACGCACTTCACCCTTATATACAATTTCGAGTACGGGGTAGATTCAAAATTATTTGTATCAATATTTTGTTTCGAATTTATAAAAACTCTGCTGGAAAATTTTGTTTTCTTTTGATTCACCTGCTTAAATAAAAAGCATGATGAAAAGCAGAGGTGATTCAATCGAAGAACAAACGTAGTTGCTTTTTGTCAGACCCTTGGTCAGACATGGAAAAAAGTGAACATCTCATAGTGCTGCCTTTTTTGACGACTTTCCAATAGTGCAGAGATCGTCGTAGATGGGAACCCCTTTCCGGAATCACGGCTTGAACCGAACTTTTTAACTGTCTATAATTGTGAGCACTCATAAATCAACGCGCCTCCGGAGGTCGGCTAAAAAAGTGGTGTCAGCCGCATGTAAAGCAAACAGAATCCAACCCCTTTTTCTCAACTCCAACTCCTCGTCGTCGTCGGCTGCCGTCAGATTTTATTTTATTATTTTCTAAACTAACTCGGTGGGTACTTCCACCGCCGCCACTCTATTGATATTAATTTAAATTTACTGTCGATCGAGAAAGCGGGAAAAAAAACTTTCAAGCCGTAGAACGCATGTTTTCAAACCCTCGTGCAGTTTTTTCCACAAACATTTTTTTATTATTAAATTGAACCAGTTGTGTCAATAGCGCTGGAATCAGTTTTCAACCACTTCCTCTGGGGCGGAAAATTTAAACTGGATGCTGTTGCTACTGCTGCTGGTAGGGATCAATAGTGTCTCATTTAATTAACTGGAGTGGAACGCGCGCGCGTTAGTTCGTGCTGCTGCTTTTTGCTTCGGTTGTCATAATCAGTATGGCAGTAACGTCAGTCAGTATAAACTATACGGGGCGTGTGCTATTCCTAATTTGTATGCACCCACAGAAAATTGATCGAATGACGTGCGTAGTGCATAACCGATTTTTTGGTGGAGCCGTCGAACATGCCCAACGGGTTGCGTTAATTGGATGCTGTTGGATCGGGAAGAGAACAATACGACACAGGTGCGCACTGAACCTGGAAAAGATTCCGACTGGTAACGGGCCAGCGACGGTAATCTAATCATCCGGTCAGATTGCCGTCGCAAACGAGGATGCGACGCATCGTCACGTCAGTTTGGTGTCGTCAATATTTGGAAGATTTTGTTTGAGCTCCCAATTAATTTTCGAGGTGAAGGGGAAATCAAATTTGCCAAATTACTATCGTGGATGGAACGGTTGTCTTTTTTTGTATTAGAGATTCTTTTGAAGTAGTTTAAGCATATGTAGTACGATAATTGAGGTTATGCTTTTTATAGAAATAGGAGATCAGATGCATTTCAAGCGGACATCAACACAATTTGTGGCAGCTTCGTTTACTACCAGTTAAAATTTTCTTGGTTTTAACGCATTATATGATTATCAATCCCATCTGATTAAACACACGAGATCCTTTTTCACTTTTGCTTTTTTATTGACATGCAACGCTTAATAGATCCTAGAACTTTGTCAAACAGATCATTGTTACAAGAGACCGAGGAATCCTCTGCATCTCCATGAGTGCACTGAAAAGGAATAGTATGTTAGTTGGGAAGGAAATATATTGGAAATCGCCTTGGTGAGCGACTAATTATTTCTTTTGAACGACGCCATATTCATGATGATACAAAAACGGAAAAGCAACGCGTGTCTTACGTATTTTCCCGAAGACTGATTCGATACCTTAACTACTTCGCGACGACGAAAACACGCACTACACAATCCTTGCTCGATGGCTACTCCGAAAAAAACACGCGCTGAACTGATTAACCTTATTATCGGCTGCGCAATGCAGAACACAATATTTCGGTAGATCGCGCAATCGTTCTGCTGTCCAAAACAAGAGCCATTGTTGTGAATACAAAGTATGAGCCATGAGAGCAAAATTTGAAAAATGACACGGAATGTCATGATAGGTATTAAGTCATTTGACAGTAAGCTCTCAAGCCGCCAATATCAGATTTAGAAAAATTACCTTATTGGAAAAAGGTTGTAGAAACTTTCCGACAAAATCTAGGAGGAACCTATGAACGAAACCCTGGGCAAACTTCCTGATGAAATCCTGGAGCAGCTCCCAGACTACATCATGGAGAAATTTCCTGACGAAATACTGGAAAACTTTCGGTCGAAATCCTAGAGGAACTTCCGGAAGAAATTCTGGAGGAACATCCGGATGAAATCGTGGAGGAACTTCCGGACAAAATTCTGGAGGAACTTCCGGACGAATTCCTAAAGGAACTTCCGGACGAAATCTTTAAGGAACTTCTGGATAAAACCCTGGTGGAATTTCCGGACGACATCCTGGAGGAACTTCCGGACGACGTCCTGGAGGAAATAAATCATTCAGTTCAAATTGGTTGATTTGCTCCTGATTGCAGCAGTAATTCCCCTTTTTGCTTAGTGATTTTCTCGGGCGCGTGCGAGAGAAATTGTGCGTTTTTACTTCGCGACTCTCCCGTACGAATTACCGTGTCAACCGAAAACAAGGAAATCAGAGAAATAAAAATTTAATAATAATTTATGAAGATTTCTTGAAGGTACTTTTGGAGGACCTCCATGGAAAAATTTCAGGAGAAATTCTAGAGGGATATCCGTTAAAATCTAAATAATCCACATGTAAGTTTCTAAAGAAATTCACGGTGATATTTCGTTAAAGCTACTGTGGAATATCAGAACTCCAGAGAAATGTTTAAAGAAATTTTGGAGAAATTACTTCAGAAACTTCCGGAAGATTTCCTGCAGGAATCTAGGGGGGATTATCTGAGGGGCTTCCGGACGAACTCCCTGTAGAGCTCATGTAGAAATTCCCGAAAAACTTTCATGAAAATTCTTCCTGGAGAAATTTCGATGGAAATTTTGTAAGAATTCCAGAAATAACACAGGGAAACAAAATTTAACTTTTTGCGGGTCCTCAGAATCAATTGATGTGTCTTCAGTAGATTTTGGCTCGCTGAATCCGAATCTGTCCTCAGATATGTTCTAGCACGTCCAAATTTTGAGATATAGCTAGATTAATACCGCTAATTTGAAGAAATTGGCATTTTTCGAAGGACTTTCATGAAGCATATAAACATAATTTAAAGTCAATCAATACCCGAAACGGTATAAGCACATCTGATCTAATGAATTTCCATCAGATTTGCACGCTACAATTGTTTTCTATTCGGTTTCCTTGAATTTAAGTTCAGTGAATTTAATTTAAAAACATTCCATGCAACTCTGTTTCAAAAACTTGCATGCAAACGCCATCAGCACCAGTTCGAAGCCACCAAAAATTCAACAACATGCGGCCAGAGGAACTGGGATATGAAAATGTTGAATGAAGTATAGAGATACTAGTCAGTTTGTAAATATATGTTTCATTCGACTTTTGATAAAATATACTTTTTTTCATTTTATGCTCAACATTTCTCCTAAAATGTTATTCTGCTTGATGTCTGGTTGTTTTTTTTTCGATCGATCAACTTCCAATAACCACACACACGCAGAGTGGCCTAATATCACCATCACTACAGAAATTTAGGTGATATCGATCTAGGAATGAATCTGAATCCCTATTGTCTACCCTAGAAGGAATTCAAAAGGTTTTAAAATATAGTAGGGGGATTCAGTTAACGGCGTAGGTTGCTGTGTATCTGTTTATGGAAATGTTTCATAGGCGATTTGAAATATGTCTCTTGTGATTTTGCGTGAAACATTTCTATAATCAGATACGCAGCAACTTACGCCGTTAAGTGTATACCCCTTATATTTATTTCTAAATCTGACTACTTCAAACATTCTTATATGCTGGGATATCAGAAAGATATTCGGCAGCTTCGAGCTAATTAGTATCTTTCCGGCGGAGTGATACATCCTGGATAGTTTATTTGATTCCCAAGTAGCTCTGCTATCAGTGACAGAGATTGGTTAACTATCAGTGATTATGAATGACTGACAGTGCAGTGTACAATATCAGTGCAGAGTTGATAGCTAATTTCGTCTACTGATATGTGATAAATGAAGGAAGTCACAAATCAGCCTACGCTGTTGATATTGTTCAACTCTGCACACACGTAATCTGTTATCATGTTGCAATTGTGTTGTGCTAGAATATAGTGCGAACATGATGATCCAGAAAGTTCCTTTATTTTAATCAACAAGGAAACAGATCGGATTGCAATTTGAACAAATTCAAATCCTCTACTAGATCCCCTACCAGAGTATTCAAGATTGACTAATAAAATACCAGAAAAATATATTAAGCTCGTTTAGTGGAATGTATTAAACCGTCTAAGACGAATTAAGTACTGTCCATTTAATTTCACCAGTTAATTTTCGCTATCTTTGCAGATACGTATTTCGACCACAACTGTGTGGTCGTCTTCAGTGTCTTGTACTTGACTCGACTTCGAGTCTTAGACGGTCTTAGACGGAGTCTTAGACGGTTTAATAAAATACATTCCAGCGCTCAGAAAATAAGTTGAAACTTAAACATTTTGTAACTTCATCGTAAATTTTCGCATTCATGCCGTTGTTTTGTTAAATTGGAGAAATACCTATCCGAGTACAGAATTGGCGGATCATTCAACTCGGGTAACTGTAACATGTTGAACAGCATACAAGTGGAGCAGAGCCCAAGTTTTTTTTCTGGCGCATTACTTTGCGTCTTAGCACATAACAAAGCTTGATAAAACTAGTGAACTTTTTCCCGTTTCACTGTTATAAACTGACCAAAGATTAAATAAAATGTCTCCCACGCACGAGTAGGTTGTTGACATTTTCCGGTTTCTGTTGCGTAGCCGTTAACGTCGCTTCAGCCTGTATGCAATCATACACAAGAACGATCGAATGCAACTTATCGATTCGTTGATTGATTTTGCTAATTGGTAATTTTCCACCCAAATTTCTATCATAGGAATATTGGAATGATCATAAATAGCAAGAATAATCAAAACATATAGAACTGCGTACAGTTCTCGTACTTGCTTTATTCGAATGAACATAATAAAGGAGCTTCAATTGACAGTAAATACACCATATCACTTGAGCAACTAATGAAAATTTATCGCGCCAGAGGAAATACAATATCATATTTACATTCAATAGAACTTACTTCAATGAAAACATATTATTTTTTTGCTTGGAGAAAAAATTATTTTAAATTGTTTTTACTTTCCTCTCAAAACCGTTCACAGATAATTACCAGGCTTGTATACAAGTCTTTGAAAAAGACTTGCATAAAACATATTTTTAAATAACTTTCACTTACTAAAATTGTAGATAAATCACACTTATTATGTTTAACTTGTTCAAAATGCACCACATTTCGAAAGATTAGATGTTTGTGATCCATTTTGGACCTTGATTGACTAGTAATTCTTTCTATAGGGTTAACTATGGCTTTTCTAAAATGCCCAAAATCATTGATTTTACGACATTTATTGAGGTATATCTCAAAATCTCGACGTGTTAGAGAAAATCTGAAATCAGATTCGGATTCAGCGAACAAAAATCTACTAGGGACACATTATTTGGTGTTAGGGACAAAATCTTGTTGAGCTGTGTAATTGAATCATTTGTTTGAGAAACTGCATAAGTCCATTTTACACTATTTTGAGAAAACAAAAAAAAAACTGTTTTTTAACAAATTTGCACCGAATCTTTCGATTTCTTCGATACAGATCAATAGTTTTTGGCAAAACTCAACACCCTGGGGCACTTCCAGTGCAAAAACTGTAAGCAGTACTCCACAATTGCTCTTCAAAGTACGTGGACATATGTAGTTTCTCAAACAAACGAAATTTTTTTCATACATTCGTGAACAAAATTTTTTTTCCGTTTTTTTTTGCCAGAATATGTATTTTTGAACGAGCATTCAGAATATATAAAAATCTCATTTTGGCCAAAAATGTTACATAAGCAGTTTCTCAAACAAACGGTTCAATTCTTAGATGAGCATCTGGAGGAATTTCCGGGAAAACTCCTGGAGCAACTTTCAGAGAAATTCCTGGAAGACTTTCCAAGATCCTGAAGGACTTTCCGGAAGAAAATTCCTGGAGGAACTTCCAGACGAAATCCTGGAGGAACTTCTGGACGAATTCCTGGAGAAACTTTCCTACGAAATCTAAGAGGAACCTATGAATGAAACCCTGGGCAAACTTCCTGATGAAATCCTGGAGCAGCTCCCGGACTACATCAAGGAGAAATTTCCTGACGAAATACTGGTAAATTTTCGGTCGAAATCCTAGAGGAACTTCCGGAAGAAATTCTGGAGGAACATCCGGATGAAATCGTGGAGGAACTTCCGGACAAAATTATGGAGGAACTTCCGGACGAATTCCTGAAGGAACCTCCGGACGAAATCTTTAAGGAACTTCCGGATAAAACCCTGGAGGAACTTCCGGACGACGTCCTGGAGGAAATAAATCATTCAGTTCAAATTGGTTGATTTGCTCCTGATTGCAGCAGTAATTCCCCTTTTTGCTTAGTGATTTTCTCGGACGCGTGCGAGAGAAATTGTGCATTTTTACTTTGCGACTCTCTCGTACGAATTACCGTGTCAAGCGAAAACAAGGAAATCAGAGAAATAAAAATTTAATAATAATTTATGAAGATTTATTGAAGGTACTTTTGGAGGACCTCCAGGGAAAAAATTCAGGAGAAATTCCTTGAGGAAAATTCTAGAGGAATATCTGCTAAAATCTAAATAATCCGCATGTAAGTTTCTAAAGAAATTCACGGTGATATTTCGTGAAAGCTACTGTGGAATATCAGAACTCCAGAGAAATTTTTGATGAAATTTTGGAGAAATTACTTCAGAAACTTCCGGAAGATTTCCTGCAGGAACCCAGGGGGGATTATCTGAGGGGCTTCCGGACGAACTCCCTGTCAGTGTTGTAAAATGTCATTTGCATTCGTTTGTATAATTTTCCCAGAACTTGTTTCAGAAGGTAGCTATCAATTCATGTTGTATGACGAACTTATAGCGGTTAAATGGGCCTACAACTTTGTCTAACGAGACTTTGCTGTAAATATGTAATTTGGGGCGTGGGAGGCAAAATGTCATTCAAATGACATTATGTCAAATGACACGTGACATTTTGGAGAGTTTTCACTCTCCAGCCTTTGATGTTATACTTAGAGCAATGTACCCTTGGACGAAAATATAACCCTACTCAAGCGTTATGAGTACATTCAAAATTATGGAAGAAATTTTGCTTCTAAAGAAAGTTATGAGCAAATTAGTCAAATGACATGCAGATGACATTTTACAAGCCTGCTCCCTGTAGAGCTCATGTAGGAATTCCCGAAAAACTTTCATGAAAATTCTTCCTGGAGAAATTTCGATGGAAATTTTGTAAGAATTCCAGAAAGAATTCTTAGATGAGCTTCCGGAGGAATTTCCGGGAAAACTCCTGGGGCAACTTTCAGAGAAATTCCTGGAAGACTTTCCAAGATCCTGGAGGACTTTCCGGAAGAAAATTCCTGGAGGAACTTCCAGACTAAATCGTGAAGAAACTTCTGGAGGAATTCCTAGAGAAACTTTCCTATGAAATCGAAGAGGAACCTATCAACGAAACCCTGGGCAAACTTCCTGATGAAATCCTGGAGCAACTCCCGGACTACATCATGGATAAATTTCATGACGAAACCCTGGTAAACTTTCAGTCGAAATCCTAGAGGAACTTCCGGAAGAAATTCTAGAGGAACATCCGGATGAAATCGTGGAGGAATAAAATTCTGGAGGAACTTCCGGACGAATTCTTGAAGGAACTTTCGGACGAAATCTTTAAGGAACTTCTGGATAAAATCCTGGTGGAATCTCCAGACGACATCCTGGAATAACTTCCGGATGACGTTCTGGAGGAACTTTCGGACGAAATCCTGGAGGAACTTCAGGATAAAATCCTGGAAGAACTTCCAGACGAAATTCTGCCGGAACTTTCGGACGAAATTCTGAAGGAACTATTGGACGAAATCCTGGAGGAACTCCAGACGAAACCCTGGAGATACTTCCGGATCGAATCCTGGAGGAACTTCTGGACGACATCCTGGAGGAAATATCCGAACGAAATCCTTTAGGAGTTTCCGGACGACATCCTGAAGGAACTGTTTGATGAAATCCTGGAGGAACTTCCGGACGACATCCTGGAGGAATTTCCGGACGACGTTCTGGAGGATCTTCTGAAAAAATCACTAGTGGCGTGGAGGACGACATCATGGAAGAACTTCCATACGAAATCTTGGAGAATCTTCTTGATGAAATACTGAAGGAATTTCCGGACGACATTATGGAGGAACTTCCAGATGAAATCCTGAAGGAACTTCCAGACGTCATCCTGGAGGAACTTCCGGACGACATCCTGGAGGAACTTCTGGACGAATTTCTGGATTAACTTCCGGACTACATCATGGAGGAACTTCCGGACGAAATTCTGGAGTATCTTCCGGGCGAAATCTTGAAAATAAAAATCCGGATGGAATCATGGAGAAACTTCCGGACAAAATCCTGGAGGAACTTCTGGACGAAATCTTGGAAGAGTTTACGGAATAATTCCTGGAGATACTTCCGAAGAAACGTCCAGATGAATTTCCCAACTGAAGAAACTTCTGGAAGAATTCCAGGATGAACTTTCGGACGAAATCCTAACGAACCTTCGAACGAAATCCTGCACGAAATTCTGAAGGAGCTTGCGGACGGCATCCTGGAGGAACTTCCGTACGAAATCCTGAAGGAATTTCCAGACGAAATCCTGAAGGAACTTCTGGACGAATTACTGGAGGAACTTCCGGACGAAACCCTGGAGGAACCTCCGGATTACATCATAAAGGAACTTCCGGACGAAAGTCTGGAGAATCTTTCGGATGAAATCTTGAAAAAAAAATCCGGTCGAAATCATGGAGAAACTTCCCGACAAAATCTTGGAGGAACTTCCGGACAAAATCCTGGACGAACTTACGGAAGAATTCCTGGAGATACTTCCGAAGAAATGTCCAGATGAATTTCTTGATGAACTTCCCAACGAAAGCCTGGAGGAACTTTCAGACAAAATCCTGGAGGAACTTCCGGATGACATCCTGGAGAAACTCCGGACGACATCCTGAAGGAACTTCCGGACGACGTTCTGGAGGATCTTTCGGAAAAAAACCCTAGAGGCGTGGAAGACGACATCATGGTAGAACTTCCTTACGAAATGATGTGGGAACTTCGGGACGTAATCCTGCCCGAGTAGCTCACATATCCAAAGACAGTTGCCGCAACCTATCTATCACCGAATTTGGTCACAATCAAGTTGCTGGAACCAACTTTGATTGGAATTTGCTGCTCTGGTGGAGGAATTTCTTAATGAAATCCTGAAGGAATTTCCGGACGACATCATGGAGGAACTTCCACACGAAACCCCGGAGGAACTTCCACACGAAATCCTGAAAGAATTTCTGGACGACATCCTGGAGGAACTTTCGAACGAAATCCTGGAGGAATTGCCGGACCAAAATTAGGAAGTCCTAAAGAAACTTCTGGAAGAATTCCAGGATGAAATTTCGGACGAAATCCTAAGGAACCTTCGAACGAAGTCCTGGAGGAACTTCCAGACGAAATTCTGAAGGAACTTCCGGACGACATCCTGGAGGAACTTCCGGATGAATTTCACCGAAATTTCAACAGAAGAACTGTTCAGCGAATAATTTTACAGATTTTCGGTGGTTTTTGACAGTTGAACAATGGAAAGATCGTGGAAAATCGGTGAAATAATAACCTCAACTTCTGTTGGAACAAAATAGAACGAACTCGCTGGGGGAAACACATGTTTTTAAAATTTTCAATTAAATGAAATCATTATGTTGCCTTTCAAACCTGCAGAAAATAGTACTGAGCGTTATGGCAGTTTTAAGTTTTTGACAGTTGACTGGTATAAAAAATGAATCTAGAACAGCGGCTGGGCAAATAAATGTTTCAGATTCATATTCAAAATGAGCATTGCTGATTTTGCCCTAGAGTGAAATCAGTAGTGATTCAGTTTCATTCCAAAATTTCGACCACTATTCTAGTTTGAATCTGGAGCAAAATAGAACAGACTCGCTCGTTTCCTCAGCAGTGTTCTATTCATGTTTTTAAAATTTTCAATTTGATGAAATAATTATGTTGCGGCCCTGAATTACGGTACCTTAATTGCAAAGTGGATTGATCCGTGGATAAAATGACGCATTCATACACCAAAACAATTGAAAAATATTTGAATCTCGTGATTCATTCGTGGATCAAATCTGCAGAAAATAGAACTGAGCGTTATACTAGTTTTATTTTTTTGACAGTTGACTAATATAAAAAATAAATCTAGAACAGCGGCTGGGAAAATTATTGTTTCAGATTCATATTTAAACTGACAGCCCCGAACGATTTGAATAACTGCTGATTTTACTCTAAAGACCCAAACGCAATATAACGAAACGGCGACGGAAACGGCTAATTTGACAGAAAATATATGGGCTAACTGTCAAATTTTCCGTTTCCGTCGCCGTTCCGTTGTATTGCGTTTGGGGCTTAAGGCCGTTACATTTAATAAAAATTATGTCCTACTGATGCCGGAAAGGTCAAGGGGGAGGGGATAAAAAAGATAAATATTAAAATAAAAAAAACCTCCTCGGATTTGTTGAAGAATGTTTTGAAAATCTTAATAATTTTCCGATTTTTTTAATGTTGTCGCATCAAAATTTTATTTTAGAGAAAACGCAAAAAAAACTATTTAATAAAAATTTCGCGAAAAAAAAAATTAAATTTCGTTTCGTTTCGTAAAATTTCGAATCAAATTGACCCGGATTTCGTTTCGAAATTCCGGAAGAAAATTTGAATATCGTTTCGTTTCGTTCCGATCCAACAGTTGCATTTCTAATTTCGTTTCGTTTCGTTTCGTCAGGAAAAATTGTGTTATCGCATATCCTTAATAAAAACATAGATAGAAAAGAAAAATATTTTTTCTGAACCTTCAATGGGGTATGGGGCCAATTTTCGGCATAGTATCGATTTTTGTCATATTCTACAAAACCAATGGAATTTTGTCACTTTTTTGGCTTGCAATAAGCCCGTTTGAATGCTGGATAAAATACTAATGGTCATATAAAGGGTTTAACTGTATATTCATGTCACAGACAAATGGACGCAAAACAGTTTTCACTATGAGTGTTTGGGCTTTCTTTTAGATGCATTTGGAGCGATCATATAGCTTCTACGTATACTTAGTACACGAGAAAGGCAGAAATAGGCATTTTTGAAAATTCATGTATCTTACAAAATGGTGAATTTGGGCAGAATTTTATTCATGGTCCTTAAAGCTAAAGAGTGCAATAGTGTAGTGCATGATGTTTTACTGCGGGGTATTGCGGGGTACCAAACTGTTTTGTTCGTTAAATACTGCGTAAAATATGCTTTTACAAAACTACTAAAAACTAAATTCTGGACGGAGCTATTATTACATTATCAAGCCTATTGCATAGATCTGTTTAAGAGCTTTGTAACGATATATAAATATGTTACTTTTGAGACGAAAATGTGGCAAAGCTGCCCGTTTTCCCAAAAAACGTAAAAATATCATTTCTAGGAGGGGCTAGTTTGAACGCCCCCCACCCCTCCCTAAAAAATCTAAAAAATAAAAACCGTCCTAATTATAAAAATATTGGTTATAAGCTGTGTATTCATCACATTTTACTCGCTCAAATCGAAAATTGGCCTTTTGGTAGTTTTGGCCACTCCTTCATATGGGGCTGTCCTATTGTGGAATATCACGAAGAAATATTTTTTTTAAATTCCTTTGGGTTTTTCTTCGGACATATTTTCAGAAAATTCTTCGGCAACTTATTAAAAAGGAATCTTTAGGCCATCAGAAATTCCTTTAGCGATTCTTTCGAGAGCCTCTTTAGAAATTTATTCCAACATTCTTTCAGGAATCCTTTGGAAGAATTTCTTCGGAAATTCAATTTTGAATTTTTCGTAATAAAACCGTATGCGAACGCTGAAGCGTAACCGCGGAAGGATGCTTGCGAGGTCCAACTAAACCACTGGATTCTCAGCCTCGTCAGAATAAGGACCCAATATTGAGTATTTTCTTCAAAGAGCGCTTCGAGAAACCCTGCGAAAATTCCGTTAGAAATACCTCTAAAAAAGCTTCAAGAGTTTCCATGGAAAACCATTTCATTCTTTTATGAATTTCCAGAAAAAAACTAAAGGAATATAAGAAGAATCATTTCAACAAAACTAGCGAAACAATTCATGCCGGAGTTTCTGAAAGAACTCCTTACCGAATTTGTATGGAATTTCCGAAGAAATTCCCGAAAAGAATTCTGAAAAAATCCTAAAATTTCTTCCGAGAATACTCGAAGAATTTCCTAGAGGATTTTTCGAAAGAATTTCTGGAGAAATTTATAAAATGAGTTTTCGAAGAAATACTTGGAGGAATGACCAAAGGAACCCTTGACGGATTTTTTTTATTATTCCTGGAGAGAATTCCTGGAAGAGATTCCGAATTTTTGAAGAAATTTTCGAACAAATAACAATTAAAGTTACCGAAATGAATCCTAGATTTCACCATGAATTCCTTCAAAAATTCTTCAATTCAAGAGTAATTAGCGGAAAATCAATTGTTTTTTAGAGCAATGTTGGCATAAATACTGAAATTGCAGGAAAAATATTCAATTTTAGGTGTCTTGTACCGCATCGTGCCCAATATTTTAAGGTAAAACGAAATAAAGTAAGTAGATGATGTAGCCTCCGCAGGCATTGAGAATATTTATGCTAAAAAAATAATATTAAAACATTGAAACGATTGTACCATACATTTTTTTTCTCGGACTAACGGCTTTCCAGTCTGGCGAAATTGAGACGTTACTTTTTTTTTATTTCCAACGTTTTGGCCTGTGGTCTTGGTCTTCTTCAGGGAGGACTGTCTCTCGTGGAGTGCAACAAGCCATGCAATTTTAGTCGTTCATCGATTTTTGTTTTCCAGAGTATTGTAACATTTATACGGTTGCGCTGGTAGATAAATGCTATTTGTATGTTACACACTTATTAAGTCTGCCACTTACTACACTTCAAAATGTACAAAATATAAACATATAAAAACCCTGAAGAAGGCCAAGACCACAGGCAGAAACGTTGAAAAAAAAATTACGTCTCAATTTCTTGCCAGACTGAAAAGCTGTTAGTCCGAGTAAAAAAATAATTGTCGTCAAGTCAAAAATGTAGGAAATTCCGACATAGGTCCCAGATAGGATCAATCCATGCTTAAAAGAATGTTATTCGATCTGATCGATAGTTTGTCCCCTGAACAAATGGTAGTTTTTTGTATGCATTGATACACTATTTGTTTAACAGTGTCAACCCTTTCCCACCAGCAAAAACTCGCGTGGTAACAGTCTCCAGAAGTGATTTTCTTTTTCATATTTATAAATTTACCCATTTAATGGCATTACTATCATAAGAACGAAGATGTTTATCACGAATGTATGATAGTGATGATCTTCTGTATTACGTTAAACATTTGTTTTACAAATCGATGACAAGGCAGAATATGAATTTATCTCGTTTGGCGCCTCAACTGAGCAAGAATGCCTATCCATCGGATACACATCACACTGCTGGTATAATTCATTTCCATCAAAACCCGTCCCGAATAAAACGAATTCCCATATCAAGATTGAACCTAAGTGTGATCCTGCTGATTTAGAAGTGTTCCCATGAACACATTCAACTTTCCGGGTCTACAGGTTTTTGCTTTTAGCGTTTTTGTTGCTTTCATACTATGGGGGAAATCGGATACAGTTGCTTTACCATCGCGCGGTGCGAAGCGCGACGCGAATTGAGTAACATTTCGTTCCTTCGCAGCACGGCTGCAGCGCAGTCCATTGTTGTGTTGAAACCGTTTGCCAGACGAACACATCGCGTCGCGAACGAGGTGTCAAACGAAAGTGCAACTGAATCATTATTTTAATTGAAGGGGACGTAATCGCTTTGTTATCGGGAGGGACGTCTTTTTATCCGCGCCGCGTCTGTCACCCCATCCAGCACGAAGAAGGGTGACAAAGGATGCAGTTCTAGTCGTTGCAGTTCTAGTCGTTGCAGTTCGCATCCCCTTGAAATCACAGCAAGAGAACGGCGCGCGATCCGTGGAGGGTTGAGTACCTACGAGAAGCTTAACTTAGGAACATATTGCTCAACCAGGGGTTATCGCACCGGGAAAGCTATTCATTATCCGGTGATGAATGAGGTTCTAGTGGGACATAAAAAAGCAATAACAACAACGGAGGCGAACCGATTTCGGAACGGCTGCCATGAGGGCAGTGATGCGATAGACATTTTAACGATGGCCACATTTTTTCTACTTGAATATTATTGACCACAGTCGTCAAACCTGTCAATAAATTCCCACAATGGACTACAGTACGTGATAAATAATTGAGTAGATGTGGCCTCTCTCTTGACACGAGCTGTCATAAATTTTGCAAACAATTTAACATTAAACACCACCATGACTGGCCGTTGATTGTCAATTCATCATTTGCGTTTGCTGCCATTCGGTGCAAAAGAGTCCTATGCAGATTCCCCAATGGACTTGAATTCCGAATCAGTTCCACTATTGAATTTGTATGTATTTCCAAAATTGATGTATATGTTTTCATTTTAGATACATTTCTGGTAATGATACTTTAGAGTTACAGTCAAGATAAATAATAATGATGCAATAAAGTGTTATTAGTGGAATAGTACCAACATTTCTCGTAGACAGGTAAACGTTATGTTATTATTTCAATCATGCACTGAAGTGTTCCGAACGCTTTTATTATTTCGATGAAAACTTGATATCTTCAATTTTTCTTGAACGTATCATGAGACAAACATACATAGAACTGGAGTTAATTCGTCTTTTGGTTTCGGCTGCTGTGGTACACTCACCGTTCCCCATTCGGAATTCATCCTCGGCGGCAATGCGGTTTATGCAATACATTCAATTAAATCCAAAAATAAACAGGATCGTTAAATATGCTTAATCCACTCACTTGAGCTGAGTCTCCCGCCCTCCGCAACAACCGGCACGACGTGTGCGCCCCAAAACCACTAGAACTGCAGCAAATCGTAAATTATTTTCATATGATTTAAATTTTAAAACAATTGATTTTGCGGCAGTTTCAGTTTCTGTCAATACTTTTTCACGCTTTCGTTGGCGGAGCACGATTTTACCCCTTGCCAGCAGAACAATGCTCGCGCCCTAGAGTGGGACGGATTTAAATTAACCACCAAAGAAGCACGAATTATTCATCACAGCATGATAAAAGGAGCTTGATGCTTGTGCTTCGGCAGGAGGCACCAAACTGCACACGGTGATGGATGCACATTAGCATACAATGCGATAAATTGCAGTGAGAAAAACATGCCGAAATCCGGCCTGTCACCCGACCCGTCGAAAAGGTGACATGGTGACCTACAATGGAACAGGAAACTGGTCGCATATGTTCGTTAGGGCGCGAAGTGTTGAATTGTATTGAAACACAGGACTTGTGAAGTGACTGGCAGTATCAGTAGACCCTTTTTGTTCGTCTCAAAGTTGAGTGTTAAATATAAAAAAATGATTTCAATCATTCAGATAATCATAAAGATAAATTACAGCGAATTCAGCAATAGTGAAGCTGTATGATTATTTTTGTAGTATCATAGTACGGCCGAATGGACTTCTAGTCAACCAAAACTATGATCAAGCCAGATCTTTGGGCTAAAGCGGAAATTGTCTGGTCACGCCTTCACTGGGATAGACGGATGATGCAATTTTTATCACAAGTTTGTCATCATTCATACATGTATGGAAACGTAATTTGTTTTTTTTTCCTAAATCAATGCCAATCGATGGCTTTTAGTTGTTATGAAGGTACAAAAAGGGTCTTGAAATTGAAACTATTGGCGAAAAAAAAAACCACCTGATTCTCCATCGCTCCAGTACCTCATCATCAAACATTAATCTATCATCGAAAATTGCGCACAAGTCTACAACAGAACCACTTTGTCGAACAATAGGGCAAACATAATGCATGGATGTTGTCGGCGATAAAACTGTTACTCAAGTCCAGCCGTTTTTTTTTCTGCTGTACCTCCTAGACATCAACATTTTTCGTTACATTCGTTCGGCGGCGGCGGTGCAGATCAAAAGATATCAAACAATATTTTGTGTCTATGGCGGAGAATTTGTCCAACTGTACGCTCTTTCATCGCCGCTCGTTGCGTTTGCCAGGTGAAGGAGAAATACGCAATCGTTTAACTTTTTCTTTGGTCAAAACAAACACAGAGATATGTGGCGATAAAAAACAACAACCCAAGCAGCGTTCCAAACCAAAGCGAGTGTTGGATTTTCGGGATTGCTGATTCCCCGAGAAGTTCCATCTTTCCGAACCTCCCGGTGGAACAAATCGAGAAAGGAGAGAAATTCCTAAAATGGGTAAGTAAGCTAAGCTGCCTCTAATGATGATGATGGTCTTTCCATCTCGGTTGGCGATACTCAGCAGGCTGGATATCAGAATTTGACGCTGTTAGCGGGAAGGAGTTGCCAAGTCACAAATCGTTTAAAATATCATCATGAAGGCTGGCGGACCCCTTGCCTACCTACGGCTGCTGCAGTGACCTCTGCGATGGTGACGAAGGATAATTTTTATCTAATTCCACATAACTGAAAAAGGAATCGCCTTCCAAAATAGAATGCACAGCAATTAGTCTTAGGAGAAGTCAAAATATTGTTCCTCTGGAAGTGCTTTGTTCGATCTGTAGGTATTCATTCAGGTAGCAACTGATAGTAGAGTTGGGTTATAGCAGATTTTAAAATAATTAACTTATTGTATAATTGCTTAAGGAGAATTGCATACGAATCTAATATCTGAAGTAAATTACACTTTCGGAGGCACATAACGCCAAAACACACCTCGTTTTCAGTACGCACAAAAATGTTTTTTTTAGATGTGCTTTTCACCTATGCATTGATATTTGTGCTACCAAAATAAGAAATGAGCCAACGTGAGAGATAAGACCGGCATGGTTGTTGTCATTTTTCGGGACTCTGTCGAGACAAATGTTGGAGTTGGAACAGTAGTTTCATGCTGATTCAATGCTGTATTCAATGAATAATAGAAGTAACAGACTAACAAATCTTGACTTTTATATATCAGCAAATCATCAACTCTATAAGATTTTTATGATTACATTGCGTTGCATTGCATTGCGAGTATTTTCTTAAAGTGTGCCTAAGATCTGTAGCTTTCCCTTAAAGATGCATGGCATTTCTGAAAGAATTGTCAAGAGAAACCTTTCGATATCATGATAGCTGAGTACAACGTATCGTATGCCTGTAGTAGCAGACCTTTTGAAGGCATTTCTTTCTGCAGATTTCTCTGTTAAAGTATTCAAGCGATGTTGCTGCCATTTCCCGAAAACTTTGAATTTCCAATTATCTTGATAATCCGAAAAAAAAATTCCATAATCCTTGAAATCCGAAAAAAAACGTGGACCCTGAATTTTCAAGGAGAGGTATCTAAAATGTAGAAAGACAGGAACACTATCTTCGACCAGAGGTCGTACAGACTGAGCACTTAACTCTTAGCATGAGTCAACGAACAGGACACATAACACACAGTGGACCAGTGGAGAATTTTTCGATCACAAAAAGTTTCCTCCTTACAGGGAGGAATCGAATCCATACTCCCTAGCACATGCGTCTAGACGATTGACGTCGCTAACCGCACGGCCATGAAGCCTACAATAACTTGAAATTATTTTTAATGGATATGTAAAACTCGAAAGTCTTATGTATCTAAAGCTCTTATGTTTTTTACGTATGAAAGTTATTGGGAATCCCACGACATTTCCAGATTTTTATGTCAGAGCTGTTCAAGTCGTTACTGGACGTATTGAAATAGCTGTTTGGTAGGCCAACTTGCAATAACTTTTTTGTGTTTGATTGTAAGAATAGAAAAAAGTTAGCCCCCTCTAGAATTTTTCCTTAGTTACTAGCGCAATTTGGTACAATAATAAAAAAAAACATCGACGAAGAGAAATCGATCTTTACAGTTGCGTCCCTATGAAACTAAGCGCAAGATATGTACTATTTATAAGAAATATTGGAAAACTTAGAAATAATAAATCGACTACAATGTCATTGAGATTACAAATAGTTTCTACTGATAGCTTTAGTTAATGGTTTTAGCTTACCCAATCTCACCCTGTAACACACCAGAATAATGCTGAAATATTTCATGTTTGAAAATTTAGTTTTTGAAATAATAATTCATTTTACGTTTTTCCAACGCATTTTTTTTTTTATATTAGACATGACAGATCGAAGTATGTCGTGATAGTGTAGATACGCGTATTTTATTTCTCGTGTTAAAATTTTTCCCAAATAAGCCCAAATTAGAAAAATATTAAGCTCGGTTTGTCAACGCGTTCCAAATGTAATGCATTCGATTTTGAAAAGTGACAGTATTTTAGTATTTTGCAACATAATGGGCAATTCACAATCACAATCGATTTCATGTGCATATCGTATCTGTAAATTCTGTATTGGCGGCCGGCGGGTCCTGGTACACATTGCCACCCACAGTCTAACTGCGCTGCTATTCCTGGTGGATATCTTAAAGTCATCGTCATGTAACGGGAATAGCGCAAACGTCGGGCGGCTCATCATCGCGTTTAACTACGCCAGAGTTATTATGCCGACCGAATCCGACGCATTTAATTCCGACAACCGGCGACGGGAAAACGATGTTTCTTTGGTAAGGAAAATCGGATGCTAGACACACTGCAATCGAGTTATAAAACAAAAATTTAGCAAATTTCTCAAAAAAATCTTGGTTTACGGGGTTAGAGTTCTGAAAGCACACAAAATAGACATGATAGGGGGAATGACGGCTTTGGCAGGTTTTGTTCTATTATTGGCAGGGGTTTTTTTATGACTGACTAGGCTCAAATTTGGCCTAAACATGCTTTGCATATTAAAGAATATTGTGACCAAATTTCATAAAATTTGGTCGACAAAAACCCCCCTGCCAATAATAGAACAAAACCTGCCAAAGCCGTCTTTCCCCCTATCTCGATTTTTATATTTTTTTCTTCGAATAAGCAGTTAATGCTTAAAATTGTTGAATTTCTAACCCCACAAACTAAAAATTGTTTGACAAAAAAAATCTATAACGTTCTAGAGACATTTTAATTCTCATTTCCATATCACGCCATGTTAAATTTCCGTGGTTCTACTTTTTTCTCTAAACTTTTCCAGGTGGCAGCACTGATGAAGGAACCTCCCCATTAGTGCACGTCGGTTCGGTCAGAGCATTGTGCATATTGTTTTAGTTTTTCTCTTCGTCGCGGTACCATGAAGGTAAAAAAAGATTTAAAATTAATTAATGCACAATAGATAGTATTTGTTTCAAAAGCAGAACGGTCTCGAGATCGCGGAATTTTTGTTCTGCTTTGTGCGGTCAGTGATTGATAGTGCGCGATAATCAAACTACACGTTATACACAGCATGCCGTTTACCAAAACGAACCCCGCTACGCTTCCTACCTGGTATATCCAATATCCCAGTGATTTTTCGTGGAAGTGGAGTTGACTCGTCGACTTTCATCAAAGCGAGTATCGCGTCAACATATTCCTTCCCATTCCTTAATTGACTCGGACACGGCCGGCGACGGTATTGCTTACTTTTAGGTCACCAGTTTTTACACATTGAGGGTGATGTTAGTCCCAAACATCATCTGTTAGTTCTCTGTGTAATTACAGCTGACCCTGGCAATAACAGAGGGGGAAAGACGGCTTTGACAGGTTTTGTTCTATTATTGGCAGGGGTTGTTGTCGACCAAATTTTATGAAATTCGGCCACAATATTCTTTGATATGCAAAGAATGTTTAGACCAAATTTGAGCCTAGTCAGTCATAAAAATCCCCCTGCCAATAATAGAACAAAACCTGCCAAAGCCGTCATTCCCCCTATGTACGCAAAATTGTTCTGAGGAAAAAACTGAGTTTTGATTTATCCGGGAGCGGATTGAAAATTTCAATTGTTATTTCTCGTAATTCCATGGTAGATTACAGTAAGCATTCCTTCAGAAATTCCTGTGCAAAATTCTCTTAAAAATTCTTAAGATTTTTTTTTATTTCAGGAATAATTTAGAAAATTACGCCATTAATTCCTTTTGAAAATCCTCCTATGATTCCTTCGGAATAGCCTCTGGAAAACCTTTGTAAATTTCTTTCTGCCGTAGTAATTCCGGAAATTTTGTTGGAAAGCTATTTGGTCGAATGCCACTTGGCCGAAAGTCATTTAGCCGAAAGGGTCTTCCGGCCGAATAGGTAATTTCGCCGAATTGCTCATTTGACTGAATAGGACATTTGGCCAAACAGGACATTTGACCGAATAGGATATTTGGCCGAATAGGACATTTGGCAGAATAGGACATTTATCCAAATATGACATTTGGCCGAATAGGACATTTATCCGAATATGTCATTTGGCAGAATGGATAATTTGGTCAAATAGGACATTTGACCGAAAATGTGATTTGAAAAATGAGAGATGAAGAGTGAGAAGTGAGAAGTGAGACGTCTCAATTCACACTCCTCATTTCTCACTTCTCATTGTTAAAAATGTGAAGTGAGAAGTGAGTAATGAGAACTCTCACTTGTCACTTCGCACTACTCACTTTTAACAGTGAGAAGTGCGAAATAAGTAGTGAGAAGTGAGACGCCTTACTTTTCACACTCTATTGCTCACTTTTCAAATGACCTATTCGGCCAAATGTCCTATTCGATCAAATGTCCTATTCGGTCAAATGTTCTATTCGACCAAATGTCTTATTCGACCAAATGTCCTGTTCGGCCAAATGTTTAATTCGACCAAATTATTATAATTATTATTATTGTCTTGATTTCAGAGGCTTTCAGCCCTAGGCTGGCTTTCGGCCAAATGACCCTTACGGCCAAATGACTCTTCCAGCCAAATGACTCTTTGGCCAAATGACCTTTTCGGCCAAATGACCCTTTCGGCCAAATGACTCTTTCAGCCAAATGACTTTTCGGCCAAATGACCCTTTGGCCAAATGACCTTTTGGCTAAATGACCTTTGGCCAAATGACTCTTTGGCCAAATGACCCTTTGGCCAAATGACCTTTTCGGCCAAATGACCTTTTCGGCCAAATGACCTGACTTTCGGCCTTATGGTCTATTCGGCCGAACAACTTCTGTCCTAGTGGCTTTTGACAAATAACGTTCGCCCGAACGGTATTCGGCCAACGGCCCTTCCCCATTTATTAAAGAATGAAAGAGAAAATCCTAAAGGAATTTGCGGAAGGGTTTCTAACGGAAATATTAAAGGAAATTTTCGAAGGAACTGTTGAAGTAATTTCCAAATGATTCCCAAAAGAATTTCCGAATATATTAACTTCATATATAATATGATATGTTCTTATATATAATATGTTCTTGGTGCAATTTCTGCAAGAACTCTTCGGCCAGTGGTGCTCAGCACTTTGAGCGTTTTTTCCTTAGTTTTCTTTTCACAACAGAATGAAATGAGCGACTTTGGCGATACAAATCAGTCGGAAACAAGAGAAATCACGCACTGAACTGATTTTTTATTACCGGCCGCGCAATGCAGAACAAATATTTCGGCCGATCGCGCGATCGTTCTGCAGTCGAAACAAGAGAAATCACGCACTGAACTGATTTTTATTACCGGCCGCACAATGCAGAACAAATAATTCGGCCGATCGCGCAATCGTTCTGCAGTCGAAACAAAGAAATCTTGCACTGAACTCCTTGAAAAGTTTCCGCTCCCGGATAAATCAAAACTCAGTTTTTTCTCAGAACAATTTTGCGTACATAATTCAATTTCAGAAATATCTAATTTTGTGGGTCGCATGCGTCAATTTCAGCTCATTCGGTTATCGAGGAACAAAGTTACAGCATGTCAAAGTTGGGACGTATTGCTTATTATTTCCAAAACTAAGTTGCAAACATGAAACACTTCAAACACTTAATTGTACCTTGACAGATACATGTTTCGACCTCAACATTAAGGCCGAGATACTGGGGCAACCTTACTGTTGAATCCGAAATACATATCTATCAGACTATGAAATAATTAGTCAGTGGGATTGTATAAACACGTCTTATGACAAGTTTAGGCACTAACCAAAAAAAGTTCTGAAATTTTTCAAAATTATTGATAAATGTTATCACTCTGATTCTCATTAAGAAAGGCAATAATCATATTGAAAAAATACAATAAGTTAATCATTTTAAAATCTCCTGCTATAACCCAACTCTACTATCAGTTGCTACCTGAATGAATACCTACAGATCGAACAAAGCACTTCCAGAGGAACAATATTTTGACTTCTCCTAAGACTAATTGCTGTGCATTCTATTTTGGAAGGCGATTCCTTTTCAGTTATGTGGAATTAGATAAAAATTATCCTTTGTCAGCATCGCAGAGGTCACTGTAGCAGCCGTGTAGGTAGGCAAGGGGTCCGCCAGCTTTCATGATGATATTTTAAACGATTTGTGACTTGGCAACTCCTTCCCGCTAACAGCGTCAAATTCTGATATCCAGCCTGCTGAGTATCGCCAACCGAGATGGAAAGACCATCATCATCATTAGGGCACAGCTCACTTACCCATTTTAGGAATTTCTCTCCTTTCTCGATTTGTTCCACCAGGAGTTCGGAAGATGGAACTTCTCGGAGAATCAGCAATCCGAAAATCAACACTCGTTTTGGTTTGGAACTCTTGGGTTGTTGTTTTTTCGCCACATATCTCTGTGTTTGTTTTGACCAAAGAAAAAGTTAAACGATTGCGTATTTCTCCTTCACCTGGCAAACGCAACGAGCGGCGATGAAAGAGCTACAGTTGGACAAATTCTCCGCCATAGACACAAAATATTGTTGATATCTTTTGATCTGCACCGCCGCCGCCGAATGAATGTATAACGAAAAATGTTGATGTCTAGGAGGTGCAGCAGAAAAAAAAACGGCTGGACTTGAGTAACAGTTTTATCGCCGACAACATCCATGCATTATGTTTGCCCTATTGTTCGACAAAGTGGTTCTGTTGTAGACTTGTGCGCAATTTTCGATGATAGATTTGATGAAGGGGTACTGGAGACGCGGAGAATCAGGTGGTTTTTTCCGCCAATAGTTTCAATTTCAAGACCCTTTTTGTACCTTCATAACAACTAAAAGCCATCGATTGGCATTGATTTACAAAAAAAACAAATTACGTTTCCATACATGTATGAATGATGACAAACTTGTGATAAAATTACATCATCCGTCTATCCCAGTGAAGCGTGACCAGACAATTTCCCTTTAGCCCAAAGTTCTGGCTTGATCATAGTTTTGGTTGACTAGAAGTCCATTCAGCCGTACTATGATACTATAAAAAAAATCATACAGCTTCACTATTGCTGAATTCGCTGTAATTTATCTTTATGATTATCTGAATGATTGAAATCATTTTTAAATATTTACCCTCAACTTTGAGACGAACAAAAGGGTCTACTGATACTGCCAGTAACTACAAGTCCTGTGTTTCAATAAAATTGAACACTTCGCGCCCTAACGAACATATGCGACCAGTTTCCTGTTCCATTGTAGGTCACCATGTCACCTTTTCGACGGGTCGGGGCAGGCCGGATTTCGGATGTTTTCTCACTGCAATTTATCGCATTGTATGCTAATGTGCATCCATCACCGTGTGATTTGGTTTGTGCCTCCTGCCGAAGCACAACATCAAGCTCCTTTTATCATGCTGTGATGAATAATTCGTGCTTCTTTGGTGTTATTTAAATCCGTCCCTCTAGGGCGCGAGCATTGTTCTGCTGGCAAGGGGTAAAATCGTCTCCGCCAACGAAAGCGTGAAAAGTATTGACAGAAACTGAACTGCAAAATCAATTGTTTTAAAATTTAAATCATATGAAAATAATTTACGATTTGCTGCAGTTCTGGTTTTGGGGCGCACGTCGTGCCGGTTGTTGCGGAGGGCGGAGACTCAGCTCAAGTGACTGGATTAAGCATATTTAACGATCCTGTTTATTTTGGATTTAATTGAATGTATTGCATAAACCGCATTGCCGCCGAGGATGAATTCCGAATGGGGAACGGTGAGTGTACCACAGCCGAAACCAAAAGACGAATTAACTCCAGTTCTTGTATGTTTGTCTCATGATAAGTTCAACAAAAATGGAAGATATCAAGTTTTAACCACCGACATAATAAAAACATTAGGAATACTTCAGTGCATGATTGAAATAATAACATAACGTTTACCAGTACGAGAAATGTTGGTACTATTCCACTAATAACACTTTATTGCATCATTATTATTTATCTTGACTGTAACAATAGTACGGTTCTAAAAGTATCGTACCAGAAATGTATCTAAAACGAAAACATAGACATCAATTTTGGAAATACATACAAATTCAATAGTGGAACTGATTCAGATTTAAGTCCATTGGGGAATCTGCATGGGACTCTTTTGCACGAGTGGCAGCAAACGCAAATGATGAATTGACAATCAACGGCCATCATGGTGGTGTTTAATGTTAAATTGTTTGCAAAATTTATGACAGCTCGTGTCAAGAGAGGCCACATCTACTCAATTATTCACGTACTGTAGTCCATTGTGAGATTTATTGACAGGTTTGACGACTGTGGTCAATAATATTCAAGTAGAAAAAATGTGGCCATCGTTAAAATGTCTATCGCATCACTGCCCTCATGCAGCGTTCTGAAATCGGTTCGCCTCCGTTGTTATTGCTTTTTATGTCCCTAGAACCTCATTCATCACCGGATAATGAATAGCTTTCCGGTGCGATAACCCCTGGTTGAGCAATATGTTTCTAAGTTAAGCTTCTCGTAGGTACTCAACCCTCCACGGATCGCGCGCCGTTCTCTTGCTGTGATTTCAAGGGGATGCGAACTGCAACGACTAAAACTGCATCCTTTGTCACCCTTCTTCATGCTGGATGGGGTGACAGACGCGGCGCGATAACGTCCTCCGATAACAAAGCGATTACGTCCCTTCAATTAAAATAATGATTCAGTTGCACTTTCGTTTGACACCTCGTTCGCGACGCGATGGTTCGTCTGGCAAACGGTTTCAACACAACAATGGACTGCGCTGCAGCCTTGCTCGGAGGAACGAAATGTTATTCAATCTCGCGTCGCGCTTCGCACCGCGCGATGGTAAACAACTATCCGATTTCCCCATGGTATGAAAGCAACAAAACGCTAAAAGCAAAACCTGTAGACCCGGAAAGTTGAATGTGTTCATGGGAACACTTCTAAATCAACAGAATCACTTAGGTTCAATCTTGATATGAATTCGTTTTATTCGGACGGGTTTGATGGAAATGAATTATACCAGCGTGTGATGTGTATCCGATGGATGCATTCTTGCTCAGTTGAGGCGCCAAACGAGATAAATTCATATTCTGCCATGTCATCGATTTGTAAAACAAATGTTGCCGTAATACAGAAGATCATCACTATCATACATTCGTGATAAACATCTTCGTTTTTACGATAGTAATGCCATTAAATGGGTAAATTTATAAATATGAAAAAGAAAATCACTTCTGGAGACTGTTACCACGCGAGTTTTTGCTGGTGGGAAAGGGTTGACACTGTTAAAAAAAGATTGTATCAATGCATATTAAAAACTACCATTTGTTCAGGGGACAAACTATCGAACAGATCGAATCACATTCTTTTAAGCATTAATTGATCCTATCGGGGACCTATGTCGGAATTTCCTAAATTTTTGACTTAACGACAATTATTTTTTTACTCGGACTAACGGCTTTTCAGTTTGGCAAGGAATTGAAACGTTACTTCTTTCTTTTCAACGTTTCGGCCTGTGGTCTTGGCCTTCTTCAGGGTTTTTATATTTTTATATTTTGTCCATTTTGAAGTGTAGTAGGTGGCAGACTTAATAAGTGTGTAACATACAAATAGCATTTATTCACCAGCGCAACCGTATACATGTTACGATACTCTGGAAGACAAAAATCGATAAACGACTAAAATTGTGTGCCTTGTTGCACTCCACGAGAGGCGGTCCTCCGTCATCATCTACTAAGTTTATTTCGTTTTACCTTAAAATATAGGGCACGATGCGGTACAAGACACATAAAATTGAATTTTTTTCCTGCAACTTGAGTATTTACGTCAAAATTGCTCTAAAAACAATTGATTTTCCACCAACCATTCTTGAATTGAAGAATTTTCGAAGGAATTCATGGAGAGATCTAGGATTCTTTTCGATAACTTTAATTGTTATTTATTCGGAAATCCCTCCCGAAATTCGGAAACTTACCCTCCAAAAATAACAAAAAAGTTCCTTTGGTCAATCCTCCAAGCATTTCTTCGAAAACTCATTTTACAAATTTCTCCAAAAATTCTTTCGAAAAATCCTCCAGGAAATTCTTCGAGTATTCTCGGAAGAAATTTTAGGATTTTTCAAATTCTTTCAGAATTCTTCGAAATTCCATACAAATCGTAAGAGTTCTTTCAGAAACTCCGGCATGAATTTTCGCTAGTTTTGTTGAAATGATTCTTCTTATATTCCTTTAGTTTTTTCAAATTTATAAAATAATGAAATGTTTTCCATGAAAACTCTTGAAGCTTTTTAGAGGTATTTCTAACGGAATTTTCAGGGTTTCTCGAAGCGCTCTTTGAAGAAAATACTCAATATTGGGTCCTTATTCTGACGACTGAGAATCCAGTGGCAAGCATCCTTCCGCTGTTACCTTCAGCGTTCGCATCAGTTTTATTACGAAAAATTCAAAATGAATGTCCGAAGAAATTTTTCAAAGTTCCTGAAGAATTTGGAATAAATTTCTAAAGCTCTCGAAAAGAATTGCTAAAGGAATTTCTGATGGCCTAAAGATTCCATTTTAATAAGTTGCCGAAGAATTTTCTGAAGTTATGTCCGAAGAAAAACCCAAATGAATTTTTGAAAATATTCCTTCATGAAATTCTGAAGAAATCTCTTCTGTAAGTTCTGAAAAAAAATCTTGAGGAAATTTCGAAGGAAATCCAAGAATTTCTTCAGAGATTTCATGAAGATATTCATGAATTACGGAAGGAACGAAGAAATTACTGGAATTCTGAGAATATTTACCGAAGAAGTCAAGTTTCCTAGTGGTCATTTGAAGATCAAATCCAAGCATATGAGATATTGAAAGATCTCCAAATTGTCCTTGAGTTTGAATCAAATGATCTACCGAATAAACCACGACTACCTTGATGTCCAAGGATTTTCTCCAACCAGCGCACTGCTCTCAAACGAAAATAAGAAACTCATCATTCCTTTGATCTGAATCCGGAGGGCTATCTGGGATTATAGTTGAAAAACAAATGAGCATGAGCATGAGCATGATTGACCGCCCACGTTATTGCCAGGTCAGATGTAATTACACGAAAACCAACAGATGAAGTTTGGTACTAACATCATCTTCAATTGTAGAACTGGTGACCCAAAAATAACAATACCAGCGCCGGCCGTGTCCGAATGCAAATCAATTGAGAATAGGTAGGAAATTGTTGACGTGATACTCGCTTTGATAGAAGCCGAAGAGTCATCTACTTCCACGAGAAATCACTGGGATGTTGGATATATGAGGTAGGGAGTGTGGCATGGTTTGTTTTGGTAAACTGTCTGCCATGTATAGCGTGTAATTTGATTTAAAACAAAACAAAAACAACTGGATGCGAACTAAATTTTCACTTTGATTAATTTACTCACCTGCACAATGCAGAACAAAATTTTGGTGACCGGTTGATCGTTTTGCTTTCCGCACAAAGCAAACTAAATTTCAGACAGCCGATAGGCTCTTCTCACTGGAGAAACACAACTGGACAAGACACAAATTTTCACTTTCTTATTAATTTACTCACCCGCACAAAGCTGAACAAAATTTCAGCCTATTGTTTTGCGTTGTAACGGAGTATTTCGTAGATTGCATACTGATAGCTGGCATACATATTCTTCAACATTCTTACCCCAATTGCTTATGGGTTTCCATTTGGGATTTATAGCAATCCAATTGGAAGTCAAATGATAAACATGAACGCTACCATTGCTGGCCACGCCCATCTTCTAGGGAAGGGAAGGAAATGATGATATGACATCTACTTAACGAGAGGCCAGCGACTCACTAACGCCCTCATAGATGTCAAAGAATTGGATGGTTGGTAGGGTATGTGGTTTAGGAGTATCATTATAGACAAATGACAGAAAGTTTATAAAAATACTTTGGGAGTGACTATGCTAAGAAATTTATATCACTTCGTTACCCTGGCTGAGGATTTTCCTTGGTTGGGGCGAAGGTATTAGCTTTGGCCTGGTTAATTAGCCTAGGTTTAAGCGCCTTTGCTTGCTTTCTGAAACGGAAAAGACAAAATTAAAACCCTTTCCCCCTATATTTTCTATTTTTTTAATTTTCGATTGATGGTTTTGTAATACAAGGATGAAAATATGAATCATGAAATGACAATTCATTGAATGCAATTTTATGTAAATATTATTGGTTGTGAAATAAGACACTTCATAGCTTAAACGTAGTAATGCAATAGTTATAAGAGCATTGAATACGTACACACTTAAATCATTTCACAAATTTTGGTGAATTTTGCTTCAATTCATCGAAATCTCAACAGAACTTGAGATAATTATTTCACCGATTTTCTACGATCTTTCCATTGTTCAACTGTCAAAAACCACCGAAAATCTAGAAATTATTCGCTGAACAGTTCTTCTGTTGGAATTTCGGTGAAATTCGTCCGGAAGTTCCTCCGGATGTCATCCGGAAGTTCCTTCAAATTTCGTCTGGAAGTTCCTTCAAATTTCGTTCGGAGGTTCCTTAGGATTTCGTCCGAAATTTCATCCTGGAATTCTTCCAGAAGTTTCTTCAGGGCTTCCTAATTTTGGTCTGGAAGTTCTTCCAGGATTTTGTTCAAAAGTTCCTCCAGGATGTCGTCCAGAAATTCTTTCAGGATGTCGTACATAAATTCTTTCAGGGATTTCGTGTGGAAGTTCCTCCGGGGTTTCGTGTGGAAGTTCCATCCTGGAGAAACTTCCGGACTACATGAACCGGTGCCAGCGAAAGTGGAACATGTTACATTGAGTAAATTTTACAGGAGACGCATTTTCCAAAACCTCAAAATAAAATTCAGATTAGCTATTTTCTGCAATTTAACTGTACCAACGTGTTATGACTGGTGTGCCTAAAGGTACTAATGAGAAATATGCAAGTTTCTTGACAAATTTCAAGTTTGTTTGAGCAAAATGCACATGTACCACTACAAAGACAAAATGCAACAGAAACCGAAAAATCGTTGCCAGTAAAAGTGGTACATGTTCATTTATAAAATTATTTTTAACGGCGGTAAGCCATCTTGAAATTTAAAATAGATTTTAAATCTGTTGCGGGAACTTCTTTGTTGTTGAATTTTCTTTTCAATAAGCTGATTCTAGTGGGTAGAACTGTACATGTACCACTTTTCTGTCAACAAAATTGCCATTCTGATATATACAGAAATTAAAAGTGCATATCTCAGATTTGTTGTCAAAATCACTTTTCGTCATTCCCTTACCAAATCTAAAGCCGTTGATGTGAAAAACAAAAATCGACAAAATGGTTTATGTACCACTTTCGCTGCCACCGGTTCACATCGTGAAGCAACTTCCGGACGAAATCTTGAAAAAAAATCCAGACGAAATCATGGAGAAACTTCCGGACATATTATTAACAAGGGCATTGCCCTTGCTAACAATCGATCACTCAGAAACTTCTTGATGAAATCCTGAAAGAAATGTCGTTCGGAATTTCCTCCAGGATTGCGTTTGAAGGTTCGTTAGGATTGTGTCCGAAAGTTCATCCTGGAATTCTTCCAGAAATTTCTTCAGGACTTCCAGGTTTTCGTCCGGAAGTTCCTCCAGGATATCTTCAAAAGTTCTGCAGGATGCCGTACGGAAATTCCGTCAGGATTTCATCAAAATTTCTCCCGAGCAGCACAATCCAATCAAAGTTGGTTCCAGCAACTTGTTTGTGACCAAATTCGAGTAATAGATAGGCAGGGATTACGTCCGAAGATCCACATGATTTCAGAGAAGTTCAACCATGATGTCGGCTTCCACGCCCCTATGGTTTTTCCGAAAGATCCTCAGAACGTCGTCCGGAAGTTCCTTCAGGATGTCGTCCGGAGTTCCTCCAGGATATCATCCGGAAGTTCCTCCAGGCTTTCGTTGGGAAGTTCATCAAGAAATTCATCTGGACATTTCTTCGGAAGTATCTCCAGGAATTCTTCCATTACTTCGACCAGGATTTTGTCCGGAAGTTCCTCCAAGATTTTGTCCGGAAGTTTCTCCATGATTTCGTCCGGAATTTTTTTCAAGATTTCGTCCGAAAGATTCTCCAGACTTTCGTCTTCTTCCAAGAATTCGTCTGGAAGTTCCTTCATGATGTAATCGGAGTTTCCTCAGGTTTCGTCCGAAAGTTCCTCAATAATTCGTCCAGAAGTTCCTTCAGGATTTCGTCTGGAAATTCCTCCAGGATTTCGTACGGAAGTTCCTCTAGGATGTCGTTCGGAAGCTCCTTCAGAATTTCGTCCGGTAGTTCGTCCAGGATTTCGTTCGAAGGATTGTTAGATTTCGTCCGGAAGATTCTCCAGAATTTCGTCCGGAAATTCCGCTATGATGTAGTCCGGAAGTTTCTACAGGGTTTCGTCCGGAAGTTAATCCAGGAATTCGTCCAGAAGTTCCTTCAGGATTTTATCCGGAAGTTCCTCCAGGATGTCGTCCGGAAGTTCCTCCGGGATTTCATCTGGAAGTTCCTCCATGATGTCGTCCTGAAATTCCCTCAGGATTTCATCAAGAAGATTCTCCAAGATTTAGTTCGTTCTTCCATGATGTCGTCCTCTACGCCTCTAGGGTTTTTTTTTTCCAGAAGATCCTCCAGAACGTCGTCCGGAAATTCCTCCAAGATGTTGTCCGGAAGTTCCTCAGGATTTCATCAGACAATTCCTGGAAAATATTAAAGCTCTTTTAGTGGAATGTATTAAACCGTCTAAGACGAATTAAGTACTGTCCATTTAATTCCACTAGTTAATTTTCGTTATCTTTGCAGATACGTATTTCGACCACAACTGTGTGGTCGTCTTCAGTGTCTTGTACTTGACTCGACTTGAAGAAAACAATCGCAACTTACACTATTTATACTACGCTGGTACCTAATCTAATCTTATTTGCCTACTTTTTTACCTATATAAGTACTTTTTATTGTTTAGGTAGAAACTTGAAACCAAGAGCTGCCATTTCCCTGATCCTTATTCAACAGCGCTGTTTGTACCTGTCGGTGGATTTCAAACTCTCAGCTACATCGGTTTCCATGGGGAAGAGACATTTCTTAAGATTTTAATATTTGATGCCGTAATTGGTGATTTTCCTTATACACATGCTCTGCTACCTTAGATCTAAATTCGTAATGTAATCCCTTATCGTTTTCTCTTCTTACTCACTTCCGCCATATGTTCCTTGAACCTTATATCTAATGATCTTTTGTTTGGCCTACATGGAATTTTTCACATTAGGAACAACTTATCTTATAAACGCCTGCCTTATTCAACATTTCTACTTTATCCTTCGTTGAACCCAATAGAGACTTGAGTTGGTTGCTTCTACTGGAGAATACTAGATCGATGCCAATTTCCTTAGTCGAGGGCGTAGCTGGTTGGTGATGTTTTTATCATATGGGACCGAAACTCTTTTCAGCGGCTCCTCTATCGGTGTCAGCGTTGTATGTCCATTTCGTCGTAGGGTCCTTTCCTTCTTGTTGATGATCGCTCGTATAGTCCTCTCCTGGTATCCGTTGATCTTCGCTGTTTCCAAGATGTATTGTAGTTCCTTCGTTTTTCCTTCTTCGCTCAGGGTATCGTCTGCATCCTGTGGATCATGTGATGAAATGCTGCCATTTATGTTGGTACGAATGGTTCGATGTATGGGATGACTCTCTTGGTGTTCGTGGGCTTCCTGTAGATTTCGAGGCTCAATGTTGTATGCTGCTGATGAGTAGATCAAGATCTCTTGGATCTACTAGTCATCAGGAAGCTGCAACGATGAAGGAACAGGAAAGAACATGTGTGTGGACGGCTGATTCTTCAGGATGTCGCCAGAGCTCCTCAAGGATTGCGTCCGGATATTTCCTTCAGGATGTCGTCCAGAAGTTCCTCCAGGATTTAATCCGGAAGTTTCTCCAGGGTTTCGTCCGGAGTTTCTCCAGGATTTCTTCCAATAGTTCCTCCAGATTTTCGTCCGAAAGTACCGGCAGAATTTCGTCTGGAAGTTCCTCCAGGATTTTATCCAGAAATTCCTTAAAGATTTCATCCAGAAGTTCCTCCAGGATTTCGTCCGAAAGTTCAGCCAATGCAGCTTCTA